>NW_023045483.1:0-30024 GCF_011762505.2 Arvicanthis niloticus | reverse complement strand
CTGGACACACAAAATGTTACTCTAAAAAAGTTTTGAAAGAATATGGGGTTTGACTGATAATGGTCCACAAACCCTCATATATTTCAATATTTTGTCACCACTTAGTGTCACCTTTTGAAACTAATAGAGGTCTGGCCTGGTGGGAGAAGTGTGTCTGCAGGGTGAGGTAGGCTTTGAAATTGCAAAAAAAGCACATTTTATGTCTATGTCAGGACCTTACATTACAGAAACTTCCAGGACTCAAATCAGCATCCTACCTATATCTCCAAACCTGCTGAATACTCCTGCTTATTGGCACTGCTTGAGCCTCTGTCAAGAATAGCAACTGTTGCAGCAGGTGACATTAAATGCACGTATCCTAAGAGGTCAATAGGGTGATTAGGAGTTAAGTTTGGGTGGTTCTATACTACATGATACATCAATTCACCCCTTATTCACCACAGAAAGACCAGATTACATCTTAAATGTGGGAGTGAGCAAAAGTGTACACACAGGACAGGTACAAGGAGAGAATACAGGGAAACAGTGTTTTAAAACAACAGCATGACAATAACATCTATCAACTCAGCAGCTCAGTGACTTAAGCAAGAACCTCAAATTAGACTGCACCCCTGAATATACAATCAAGGACTGGGAAGGTTTTCTTCAGGAGGCACTACCCCGTCCCTAACATCTGTGGCAATTTTGTGGCTCCCCAGGAAGGCTGTCCTCTTCTCCCCTGGTGTGGTTACTGAGAAGATGCCCAGGGGCAGCAGGAAACCCGCCCCACAGCACTCATGCAAGGAACCTTAAATAAACTTAGTGGGACACTTAGAAATCAATGAAAAATGAATCATTGCCTAAGGGTAAACTCATATGAAGGGTTTCAGTGGTAAGAGGAGAAGGAGAAAGTGTGTATAACTGTGAGAAGAACCAAAACCTAGGCTATACATATGTGGAACTGTCATAGAATCATAGAATAACACCACCAACACTTATATACAAAAAGTTAATACCTTAGCAAATCTGAATGATATGACACTGCTACGAGATTAAAAAGACTACAGTTCAACAATAACTTTTACATGTTCCTTGGTGGGAAATCAGTACTGGCTTTAGAAGGAATTTTCAGTCTGTGCTGTAATGGAGGGGGCAGCAGTCATTCCTGAATGCTGCTCTGAGGAATGGTTACCTGAGCTTTTCATGCTCAGAGGTCTATACTTGGACAGCAGAGCAGGTACGTGTCAAAATAAGAGACCCATAAAACTATCAAAATCCTCACAACAGGAATTTTCTAATTCAAAAACACATGCATTCTTAAGGGTTCAAATGCTGTCAATATGAACAAATTACAGGCACGAGAACAAGTAAGGATAATTCTGTACAGGCTAACACTCCCTGTATATGAATGAATGGAACTGTCTGAAACAGACAGCACTCTACCTTTCCTTAAAAGACACCACAAAGAAAACAGAAGAAAGGCATGAACTGAAGCTGGTGTCACTGGAATGGACTCCAGCCTCTTCAGAGATTGAGGAGAGCACATCACATCTTCTGAACCTCCTAGGGACAGAACAATTATATTGTCTGCCTAGAAGACTGGCGAGTGGGACATCAATGTTAAAAAGGGAAAGGATGGAGAAGAATCAAACTTTCACTCAGGTACAGTCCTGGTGTGCCCTGGATTATAGACAAGTTGTTAAGGGGTAGCTAGACCTATCTGGAATATTTCCTGATACCCTGATGTATGAAGAAATACCTCAGTTCCTTTTCTAAAACCAGGATTATGCTAAGTAGGTAAGAGAAATTTTCAGTGATCTGAGGACCAAACCATCAAAAATAAAACTAAAAAGGTAAACTGTGAAAAAACTGTTTTCCTTGTCCTCTGATTCATGAGCAAAGTAACTGAAGAACTGAAGCCCCTTCTCATCATCCTCACTCCCTTTTGGCCCATTTTTTGATTGTTGGTTTTGAGGGACATCCTAGAGCACAACTTAAACATAAGTCATACGTTGGGTCTAAGCAATCATGTATTTAACTCTCACAACACAGACCCATCAAGATGAAACCCAGTTGATCCTATTAGGCAACACTGTGTTTGTCTGGCATAATTTCTCTTAGGCTCCAGTGTATAATTACCCTTCCTTCTGTACTGGGAGGTCCCTGTCCAGCAACCAGTAGTCCAAAACCAGGAGGTTGTACTCCAGTGGCAGGTTCCTGAGAGACAGATGACAAAGGGAGAAGTAGTTAGAGAAGACAGGAAAGTTTGGGGTCTGGGGTGCTTACTGTTCATGTACAACATTTATTAGGAAGTTCAGCATCCTATATACAGTTTTCTTGAAAGGTAAAACGGGACAGTTTCAGCCAAAGCTATCACAAAAAGATTGAAGTCAGGCAGAAGTCTACCAAGCAAGAATTCATAACTGTACCTGGTTTTAGACTAGCAACTAAGCTTACTCTCCATGTATCTGTGCCATAAAGAGAGTCCAAGACAGCTCAAGCCCATAACAGGCTGAAAAGACAGGGAAATAAAACAGGAATATTCACCAAGTGTGTTACCCTGTAATCCATGGAATTCATGAGCTCAGCAAGGAGAGCCTAAGGACAAAAGTGAGAGAAAAAAAAGGGCACGGCACTGTGGAGATACACAGTACCATGAAAACAGTACATGCATCTGTGGATGTATCTAGGTATGTAAGCATGTGTGTAAGTGTATACAACTATATGGATGAAAATATGGATAAAAATAAGGATGGATGTAATTATGGATGGATGTGTGGGTGAGTCAATTTGTGTGTATGTGTGTGGGTGTGTATATGATGTGTAGTTATGTAGAGACAAGATACATACATAGAAAAATTGATAGAATTATAGATAGATGACAGGTAGATGAAGAAACAGAGATAGTTACACAAACATATAAACAAATATATCCGTTCCTACATATATGGTCACACAGACAGACAGACAGACAGACAGACAGACAAGAGAAAGAGGCAATTTCAATTTCCCAGGATGGTTATGGGATGCAACTGTATAAAATGGATGCACTAACTGACACTACCTCAAAAACATCTTTGTAGTAGAATTTTCCACAGGACTAAAAGAAATGGCTCTGAATATAACCTGGGGCTTAGAAAACCAACTAAAGCTCTCTTTAATCCATTTCATATAAATTAGAAGACACTTTAAAACAAGGGCTTTCAAAGTCACCAGTATTCCCTTGTAGTCCCAGAAATGTGGAAGGCTGATGAAGGAGACTGCTTAAGTCCAGGAATTAAACACCTACCTGGGAAACCTACTGAGACCTGCTATCACAGACCCATGAAGAAATCTATTCTTTAAAGCCCATGACGACTATGAATGATCCCACATTCTGCAGCCACTCCTCATCTTAAATTCAGCTAGCATCAATATTCCGTTGATCTCCTAACAGGTTTTCCAGAGTTACCCAAAACATATGAGTAAGCATGGTCCTCCCTATTTAATACAAATAGAGCAAGGATGGGCAGGGAGGAAGCAGATAAGCTTCACCTTCCACCAGGAGCCTCAGGGAAAAGGAGGACAGGAAGGGGAGAGAGAGAGAGAAGACCTGGGCGGGAGGGGCAGAGCTCTGAAGGAGGCAGAGTGGAGGGAAGAGCTAAAAGGTGTGAAGACGCTGTAGGAGAGAGAGGAAGCAGGAAAGGACCATGGAGAGAGAGAAACCTGGGAAGGAAACCGCTCCCCACACTCCCAACAAGCACAACAACACTGAAAACGTACTCCGACTGGGAAGGCCGGTCATAAACATCTCAAATACATGACAAACCTGACTTAGGAAAGCGCCCCACCACCACATCCCCTGGGTTGAGGGAGAAGTCAAGGAACTAGAAAGTTCCAGGGGCCCTCAAAGGGCAACACTGAAGTGAGAGGACGAAACGCCTGAGGAGACACGGAGGTGCGGGGCCGAATCCCTAGAAACATTCTACTCACTGCCATGGTGAGCAGAGGGATCCACTGGGCCGAACCCACACTTGGAATCGAAGGAGGAGGCCCTCAACTCGGAGAATGTCCACAAGCCAGGCGCGAAAAGCCCTGTTAAGGCCTCAGCGCCTCGGCGACACAGCCTCTGGCCCAACGGCCCAAGCTGCCAATCACACAACAGGGATTTCTGGGAACCGGAAGTGAGCTACCTCCTCTACCGCCCCCTATAGGCGGGTCTTAAAAGGAGCCTGCCGCCCAAGGAAAGGAACCCAGATGCAGATTTGCAGGAAGTCAGCTCCAGGTTGCCAAGTACAGAGACACCCGTGATGGGGGACTCTTAAAATAGCAAGACAACCCTTTCAGCTCCTTCAGTCTTCTCTCTAACTCCTCCATTAGGAACCCCATGGTCAGGAAGGAGCTGAAAAGGTTTGTGGCCGCATGAGGAGAGCAACAATACCAACCAACCAGAGCTCCCCAGGGTGTAAACCACCAGCCTGGTAGCACATAGGGAGGGACCCATGACTCCAGCTGTATATGTAGGGGAGGATGGCCGTTCCGGCATAGGTGGGAGAGGAAATCCTTGGTCCCATGAAGGCTGGACACCGAGTGGGGCTTAGGTGGGGACACATCCTCATAGACGCAGGAGGAGGGGGGATGGCATAGGGGGTTGCTGGGTGTGGGGGAATGGGGTAAGGGGATATAATCTGAAATGTAAATATAATATCCAATAAAAAAGAAAGAAGAAAAAACACCAAGACAGACTGGACTTAGGTCACAGAGTTATTAGAAGAACTTACATGTGATTGATAACCAAAGGTTAGTTGAAAAGCACAGAGCTACCTTTTAACATGGACTAAACAGGAAGAATTTTCCTTATTGCTTCTCCGCTGAGAGTTCTATTACAAACACTCTACTTGCAAAGTAGGCACCATAGAAAGATTTAAAAAGCCATGAAATTCCTATGACACTTCCAAAGCTGCAATTTGTCCATAAATCACAATATCCTAATTAATAAAACTTCTACTGCAAGGTTCTACCTACAGGAAGTCTAGTACCTAGGGCAGAATAACATTCTGTTTCAATGGACTATATTCCTTAGTCTAATTTCTTGCCATATCCCAAAGCATTTTTACTTTGCATCAGTGGAGACAATTCCATTATCTGCAGATAACCAAATATACACACAGTGGCAACACCACCATTATATACAGGTTCTAATATAGGTATTTTGTTGTTGTTGTTGTTGTTTCCTAAAAGGCAAACACAGATGAGGTTCCTATAGGAAAGGGTCCAAAACAGAATACAGCTGTGGAGTCAGGGAGTCCTTGATGCCTATGCTCAGAAAATATTTACACACATATAGCAAATGTCATATTTGTGATAATTAACCAAATACTCATAAACAATGCATTTGGAACATAAAAAGATAAATAAAAATTCCAAATGACTGAATAAAACATAGTAAGTGATAATCCTCACAGGTTTTCCACATAAGAGGGTGGATAACAACATGAGAAACACACATGTAAGGAGAATATGTATATTTCAGGGTGATAAAAAGCCAACCCCTGCAATTCTAGCACTATGAAGGAAGGCATACCCCTGTAATCCCTGCACTACAAAGGGGGCAGCATTTGGATCAGGAGCTCAGGACAGATACTAATCTCAAAGTTGTGCTTCCTGAGAAAAATAAAATCTGACCAGATTGGGCATGGTGGTGCACTAGGAAATTGCAGCATTACAGAAGCTGTGGGGAGGGTATATAGGCTTTCAGTCCAGCCAAGGACACAATAAGACAATGTCACACAACCTGTTTTAGATGCAGGGCAATTTGAAGCATGGCATCAGACATTAACAAAGACCTGATTCAAAATAACAATGTAAAAACAGGACATTTTCTACTCTGAAAATTTGCAGGTTTATCTTTGCCCTCAGAAAAAAAATCTACAAACTCCTAGAAAAATCAAGGGGACAACACTGTAAGAGGCTTGGTACCAAACATGACAAACATTTTCAATCCAAAACCCAATAGGGTGTATCGAAAGAATCAACTCCAGAAAGGTCAGAAAGATCTCATTGGAAATCTTTATGCCTGCCTGAAGCATAGGGTTCTGTATCCCCAAGGACACACATAAAAAGAAGAAATATGAAATAAACTCTATACTTATCTTTATGTATACCTATCTCTATCCCTCCCCTCCCTGCCTGCCACCCTGTGTCTTTTTATCTCTGCTCTGTTGCTCTGTCTCTCTGTCTCTGTGTGGTATGTGTGAGACTCTTTTTATCTCTGTGTCTCTCCCTTTTGTGTCTCTGTGTGTCTGTCTCTCTTGCTCTCTCACTGTGTGTGTGTGCTTTTTATCTCTGTGTCTCTCCCTTTTGTGTCTCTGTGTGTCTGTCTCTCTTGCTCTCTCACTGTGTATGTGTGTGTGTGTGTTATATGCTAACTTGGTATCTCTTAAACACACAACACAAAAAATATACAGGCTGACAATCATGGAGACATACAAGACAAAGGACATACGTACACCATAGAGAGAGACAAACACACTCACACAAACACACTCTATTCAAAACTCAAACAAGACATGGGTTGTTATTGAATACAGGCTCTAAATACCATACTCAAATGATATGGGACATCTATACTTCAAAAGTCATAAAATATAGGAAAAACGCCTGCTGAAGCTAAGAACATAGATTCAAAGAAACATTTAATAATGTTTTCACTGGAAACTGACTATCAACACCTGATCCATCCCTGATCATAAACAGTAAACAGGATATACACATAGCTATACTACTTGTACTCCAAAAATGTACCCATACAGAAAAACTGGAGACCTAAGTATGGGAACAAATGTGGAGAAGTGCAGAGGTTAAAAAGCAGACAAGTTAGGAAAGGGAGAGAGATGGCAAAGAGTGTTCAAAACCTGGAAAAGACACTGGGAAAAACTAAAGGTAGAGGAAAGGAGAAATTGAGGTTGGAAAGACAGAAGCAATAGGGGGATGAGGAGGAGCAGGGGCAAGAGAGGGGGGGGGGAACAAGGGGATGGTAGGAGAGCAAGGATGGGGCAGGGAGGAAGCAGATAAGCTTCACCTTCCACCAGGAGCCTCAGGGAAAAGGACACAAGGGGAAAGAGAGAGAGAAAGACCTGGGCAGGAGGGGCAGAGCTCTGAAGGAGGCAGAGTGGAGGGAAGAACAAATAGGTGTGAAAACGCTGTAGGAGTGAGAGGAAGCAGAACATATATATTTTTATATGTAAGTGTGTCACAGAGAGAAATCGGGTGGGAGCTTGATAAAGGCTAGAGATCAGCCCAAAGCAAGAAGAGGGAATAGGCTTGGAGTAATGGTTGCATGTGGGAATGTGGAAGTGTGTGGGGAAGGTTTAAGAAAGGGTAAACTTGAAAGAAACAGAGTCTGGTTGTGATGACATACAAAAGGAAGAAGAGGGTTTGGAAGAGCAGCAAATTCCAGAAGACAGGAAAAGGGTGGACAACAGGGATAGGACTGTCAAAGGGAGAAATGGAAATGCTTTGAAATTACACATCTGGCCTTGATGACTGACCAAGATTCCCTCCTAATATTCGTGAAGCAAAAATAGGGCCATCTCTGAGTTCCAGACAACCCTGGTAACATACAGACCCTATCTCAAGAAACAGCTAAATGTGATGTATATGGTTGTACAGCCCACAGCAGCAGCAGCAGCAGCAGCAGCACCACCACCACCACCACCACCACCACCAAAAAACAAAACAAATAAAGAAACAAAAAACACAAAAAATAAAAAAAGACAATAGTAGAAAAATAATGGAGGCTGGAATGGTAAAAATGGAAGCTGGAAAGTGGGGATAAAGGAAAACTGTCTTGCACATGGAACAATTGTTTAGAGTGTTTTAAATGGGAACATAAACTTTCAGTAACAATGTTGGGGAGGATAAAGGCAGAAGGGATGAAAGGCAGGCACTCAAAGTGGGGAAGTGTGACAAAAATGGGGACAAAAAATAGCCATTAAAGGAGGTATAGGCTGAGGATATGGGGAAAGAGGGAGAAAGAAAAATGTAACAACTGGGCAGAAGAGGAGAAGGCACAGGTCAAAAGTCACAGGTGTGAGTCAAAAGAATGGACAGGAGGGGGATAAAAATTGGATAGGAAGAAAAGACATTGTGGAGGAGAATAGGGCAAGGGATAAAAAGAGACCTTGAATGTACAAAATCAGGAGAAAAATTTAATCACTGTTGCCTGATAGCATCCAGCTCTTGGGAGGTAGCAGCCAGCAGAGCAAAGTCAGAAATCCATGAGTTCTGGCCACACAGAACAAAGGATCTAATTCAGCAATGAAAAGAGAAATGAAATAACTAACAAGATGAACATCAATCCTTCCATCCATCTATCCATCCACCAACTCATCTGTCCATCCAGCCAACCATGCATACATCCATCTACCCAATACTGTCCAGGCTGATACAGCAGGGTCTTCATATCTGAAAAACATAAATACAGTTAGAGCCTTATAATGATGCGGCAAAGAACAACTGGATGCAAGAAGAGAGATAATTGTAGACCACTCTAAGAAGAATATCTAAAGGATGGCTCAGGCAAGAGCATGTTGCTACAGCAGACATAAATCCTGGGCAACAAGGCTAAAGTTCAAACCCCAAACTCACATGGTGGAAGGAAATAGTCTACTCGCCTCTAAATTCTCATATAAAGATGACAAGTTTAAAGGGTTCTGCATGCATGTGTATGTTATATTTACAATACCACACACAAGCACATAGAGAAGACCTCATGCACCTGCCAAAGCACACTCTCACCTACACCCACAGACACCTACCTCCCTAGGACTCATGAAATGTTAGATTTTTTTTTTTAAACTTAGAAAAGAGGTAGGGATTTGAATAATAATGGACCCCAAAGGCTGAAAGATTTCAATAGGGAGTGGCACTTTTTGAAATGATTAATAGGTCTGGTCTGGTTGGAGGAAGTGTGTCTGTGGAGGTCTGATGAGCTTTGAGGTTTCAGAAAGCCCATTCAGAGTCCAGAGTCTGGGCCTTATATATTACAGAAGCTTCTGGGAACTCAAAACAACATCCTATCTATATCTGCAACCCTGCTGAGTATCTAGGATTCCTCCTGCTTATTGGCACTTCTTGAGCCTCTGTGAGAGAAGCAGCTTTCAACAGTGGGCAGCAATAATGCACAGGCCCCTAACAGGTCAACAGGCTGAAAAGGAGTTAACTTTGGATGAGCTCTACACGGCATGACACATCCATGTCACCTCTTATTCATCATAGAAAGACTAGAACATGTCTTTAGTCTGGGAGTGAGCTGGAATGTACACATAGAACAGGCACATCGAGAGAAATATGGGAAACAGTGCTTTAAGAACACAGCATGGCAAAGACATCTGTCAAATCACAGCAGCTCAGTGACCTAAGCAAGAACCCCAAACTAGTCTACACCCTTCGATATACAAGGACTGTGCAGGTGTTCTTCAGGAGGTACTACTCCTTCCCCAAGGTCTGTGGCAAGTTGGTATCTCCTCCAGGCGGCTTTCCTCTTCTTCCCTGCTGTGGTTACTCAGAAGCTGCCCATGGGCCAGCAGGTAATCCTCCACCAGCACTTATGTAAGGGACTTTAAATAAGCTCGGTAGGACACATAGAAATCAGAGAAAATTGTATTACTCACTTTGGGTAATTTTATGCAATGTTATAGTGGTAGGAGGGGAACTAGAAAGTGTATGCAGCTGTTAAAATGATTTAAAAAAACCCTAAGCTATACATGTATGGAATCTTCAAGGAATAAGAGGATAATATCACCAACACCTACTTTCAAAAAGCTCACAGCTTAGCAAAACTGAATAGTCTACTACCACTGAGAGAGGAGAAGACTTATGGCAATCAGGAACATCCATGGTCACCTAGATGTGACTTCATGACAATCAGACACCTTACAGCCAGCTATCCAGGGAACCAGTGAGGATACATGTCATCTCTAGTGGCCCAAGTGGGGCCAGCATCACTCTGTGTCTATCCCTTTGCACATGCACCATGGACTCTGTCACATGTCTCTTTGTATATGCAACATGGTCTCATTAAAAGCCTCCGTCTCCCTGCCCCCTCTCTTCTTTTTTCCCCTTTCCCAGAGCCTCCCTCCATTTCCTCTCCCAATAAACCTTCCAAGACCTGCGGTGTGGTATGATTTTGTTCGGACATGCTGCATAGTTCTATCTGTGGATCTGAGCCTCTGATCGTGGACTCCTGTGTTCTAGGTCCTGTTGCCACAGGGGAGCACAGTTTCATAGTCCTGTTTCCACATGGGGTGGCCATTGCTGTGTGGGACAAGCCCACAGGCCAGGACTCCCATCCCTACAAGACCACCTACTATCCAGGCTCACCTTCTGGCCATCAGATTTCTAGACATCTCTATCCAAACACCAGCACACTGGTAAGCTTCTCACCATGATCAGCATCAAATACTTCAGGTGCCAAGAGAGGGCTGGCCACTGTCTAGTGTCCCTGGAGATGAATGTATCCACAGTCTGCACGAATGACCCTTCTCACAGACTCTTTGTCTTAGGATCTCTTCCCTTGGGCGAGATATCTCTCTCCTTCAGATAGTTTCTCTCTCACAGTGCTTGAAAATCCTAGGCTTAGGTGAACCATTCTTCCTTGGGCACTGGCCTACAGCTCAGTCCCTAGTTGCCACATGACAACCTGGTAATCTAGCCTGACTGCTTGTTCTCAGTTATTAAATTTATCCTCAGAATGCTACAAGTGGTAAAAGGAATAACTCCTACTCTCACTCAATAGGTATCTCATCTTTATCTGTACCTCCAGGCTCCCCACCAGGATGCCTCATGGAAAACCTCTAAAACTAGAGCCTGATTCAAATTCTTCCAGATTTATCCACTTTTGCAATCATGTCTGGCCCCAATACCCACTAGATAATGTCTCTAAGTGGTCATTTAATGACACTTTTGTTCCTACTATTTTATTGAAAAGGCTTCAAATGTATTTTAATAAGGTGATGCTGCATTACTCAGAAAAATTTTCAAACTGAAGGTATCAGGAATAAATCATCGTACACCAATAAAAATGCACAGCATAACTACCCAAGATAGGCAAGACTAAGAGCTATGGTCAGACCTTCAACACAAAGCAACCCTGTTACCAAGATTGTACTAGGCCTATCAAGAAAAGCTGTGAACAGCAACATCAGCAACACAAAAGTGTAGTCCTTACCCAAGGAAAAGATGGAGGCAAATTAACACAAGAGATTTTTAAGATATATTAAAATGAAAATCTCTAAGAGAAAATGTCTTCCTTAGGACATGAAGGGGTCATATATGAGATATAACAGAACCATATGTAAGCTGTAACCTCTGTGGACATTTGTCTGAATTCTCACCTGGGAGTGAATGCAGGAATGGGACTAGGTTTTGGAGGATGTTTAGGTTTTGTGGTATATGTGGCAGTGTCTCTGGGGTTGAGGGAAATAAAGATGAGAAAGTAATTAAAACACGGTGTGGGGGGGGGATTGTCAAGATTAATAAAGCTCTGAGTCCAAAGAACTGTGGGCAGAGGCATCAGGGTTATAGAGGAATGGGAGACAGACACTTTGCTGTGTTCAAATCTAAGTCAAGGGTGCAAAAATGCAGAGCAATAAAACCTTTAACCTGGAGAAGCAGAATCATACTCCAAGGAAGCAGAAGCAGCAGCAGCAGCAGCAGCAGCAGCAGCAGCAGCAGCAGCAGCAGCAGCAGCAGCCACCACCCCCACCAAAACCTGCAAATGGACAGCAGGCTAGCAGCCAGAATGAAGGCTTGACTACTGACCTGAAGAATTTTAGGAAACCAGGAGAGAGACCTTTACCCAGTGTAGCTGTCTCTTTGTGGGCAGTCTTCCCCCTGGCATCACTGAGGAGGAAATGGGGAAACTTTTTGAGAAATATGGAAAAGCAGGGGAAGATTTCATTCCTAAGGATAAAGGCTTTGACTTTATTTGTTGGAAACACAAACCATAGTGGAAATTGCCAAAGTGGAGCTGGACAATGTGCCACTCTGTGGAAAGCAGCTGTGAGTGCATGTTGCCTGTCACAGTGCATCCCTTACAGTCTGCAACCTTCCTCAGTACGTGTCTAACAAACTGTTGGAAGAAGTCTTTTCTGTGTTTGGCCAGGTAGAGAGGGCTGTAGTCATTGTGAATGACTGAGGAAGGCATTGTTGAGTTCTCAGGGAAACCAGCTGCTCAGAAAGATCTGGACAGATGCAGTGAAGGCTCCTTCTTGCTAACCACATTTCCTCAGGCTGTGACTATGGAGCCTATGAACCAGTTAAATGATGAAGAGGGACTTCCAGAGAAGCTGGTTATAAAGAACCAACAATTTCACAAGGAGAGAGAAGAGCCACCCAGATTTGCACAACCTGTGTCCTTTGAGTATGAGTATGCCATGTGCTGGAAGGCACTCATTGGATGAAGAAGCAACAGCAGGATCAAGTGGACTGGAACATCAAGGAGGCTCATGAGAAGCTGAAGATGGAGATAAAGGCAGTGCCCCATGAGCACCATGTTATGCTAATGAGGCAGGATTTAATGAGATGTCAAGAAGAGCTTCAGAGGATGGAGGAGCTGCATAACCAAGAGGTTCAGAAATGAAAGCAGTTACAACTCAGGCAGGAAGAGGAACACAGGCACCATGAGGAAGAGATGCGGCAACAAGAAGAAATAATGCAACTACAATAGGAAGGATTCAAGGGAACTTTCCCTGATGTGGTACATCGCCCATGTGCCTATGATGTGAGAGAACAAGAAATATGGATGGGCCAAATGGCTATGGGAGGTGCTACAGGCATAAACAATAGAGGTGCCATATCCCCTACTCCTGTGCCACCTGGTACTCCAGCTCCTCCAGGACCTGCCACTATGATGCCAGATGGAACCTTTGGATTGACCCCAAGCCAAGCTGCTACAATGGAAGGAGTTGGAGCAATTGGTTGAACTCATTCAACCATCCAGTTCCTGGAGCTTAATTTGCTCCAAATAAATGCTGCAAATATTAGATAAAGTTGCATTGTCTAGTTTCCTGCAGCCCTTAAAAGAAGGGCCCTTTTTTGGACTAACCAGAATTTTACCCTGGAAAAGTGTTAGGGGTTCTTCCCAATAGATAGGTCTTCCCTGCTTGTACTACTCTAGAGAGTATGCTTGAAGGCAGAGGGCAAGGGGGGTGGTATTTAAGAAGTCAAATCTGTGGTATAGTGCATTATCAAGTCTGCCTTGTGTGTTCCTGAAAATATATTGATCTTTGAGGGCCTAGAGAACCATAGGAAAATGATCCTACTATTTTAAAGGATCTTTATAATTTTTGCCAGCAATCCTGAAAATGGAAAGAGGTTCTCAATGCCCATGTTTTTACTCATCTTTGCTGCAAACCTTCCCTTTGCTTCTCCTGTTCCAAATCACTCCTTCTAGCTATGAAATCTCATCCAGACAAAACTTCTACTTTCATTGATGCAGCTAACAAACCTCCTCCTTACCATCCCTAAACTGCCTCTACAACCTCTCATGCTTTCCTGACCTCCCCAGCTTCCTCATTTTACCAGACTTCTCCAGAGCCTCCTCAACCCTGCTTCTCCAGACTCTTCCCTTCCCTTCCCAACTATAGGGCACTTTAGAAGTCCTACACTGGCAACCTCCTTTCAGCCCTCTAACTATTCACTATCTACACTCAACCCCCACAACTTCTTCCTCCACTCACCCTAACCCAGTTTTGCTTCTTCCTTTGAGGGAGTCACTGGGATAGATGGTCTAATTAGTGTACATGTTTCCTTCATGCTTCTCAAGGCACAAAAAGACTGGATCCTATACCTATAACTTCTCTACTTTTATTAAAGAATCTCAGTATACCACTCATTCTTATAACTTGACTTTCTATAATATAAATATGATTGATTCTTAGTAACAATTTACTCCCCAAGAAGCACAGTCGAGTTTGGGGACAGGCTAGAATGGATGCAGAAGAAATAGACCAAACTGACACATCGTAACCAATCAGGTCTGAGACAGTGCCCAACCAGGATCCTCAATGGAATTGTAACACCCCAGGTAGCATTTTAGCTAGAGACTGATTCACAACCTGCCTCCTGTCTAATCTCCATGAGGCTTCCTAAAACCAGTAAATTTTGAAAAGTTTCAAGAGGTCATCTGAATGTTTAGAGTGCCTTACAAAGGCCTTGTTATAATATACTAATTTAGACCCTGAAAACCCAGAAGGTAAACAACTCCAGGTGACCTACATCTTTTCCCAAGCTATCCTGAAATTAAAGCCAACTTAGACACTTGAAGAGAGGACCCCTAACTCCATAGGCTGAAGTCTTGTTGCTGGCCTTTAAAGTATACAATGAGAGAGATAAAAATGCCCACAAACAAAAATACCATATGCTGGCAAAGCATGTACAACCAGTTCCAGCCACTACCTGGATTTCTGGCTTTCTAAGACTCGGGAACCACCAGGTCCCTGTTTCAAATGTGGTCAACAGGGTCACTGGGCATGGCCTTTCCCTAACCCCACAAACTATCAGGGCCATGTCCAAAGTGCCATCAAGAAGAATATTAGGCTGATAAGTGCCCTCATGGCAACAGAAGGACAGCAATCCCAGGTCATGCTCTAGCTGATCTTCTAGGCTTGGCTATGGACGACTGAAGGGGCCCAGGTCCCATTGACCTGACCACTCCCATCACCAGAGGGAGCCCCAAGTGGTCATTATGGTGTCTAGGCAATCCATCTCCTTCCTCTTGAACATTGGGGCCACTTATTGGTTCTATGGAGTTTTGCTGACCTACCTCTCCTTCTCATTTCCCTACCTGTTGGGGTAGGAGAACAGCCTTACCAACCTCATCAGATACCCTCACTTAGACTTTAGGGGTGTTTCCTCTCACCCATTCCTTTTAGGTAGTGCCAATGTATCCTGTACCATTATTGAGAAGGGATCTTCTAGCTAAAGCAGGAACTTCTGTTTCTTTTGCTCTCCCCATTTGCCTAAACCCAAACTCTTCCTTCTTCTAACCACCCAAACTGCTAACTCTAACATGTCACTTTCCTAAGTCTGGGAGGTCCAGAACTGTTCTGTTTCTAAATACCATTCTCCTGTTGTCATCCAATTACAAGACCCTACCAAGTACATCACCCAAGCTGAATACCCTCTCTTCTCTCTCTCTCCAGACCCTCAGGGGACTTAAACCTATTATCTCTAACCTCCTAAGAAAAAACTCCTCAGTCCTGTCTTCCCCTTTCAACACTCCTATATTAGCAGTTTAAAAAACACAATGGTACCTATCACCTGGTTCAAAAATCTCAGGCTCCTTAATTCTGCAGTGGTTCCTCTCCACCCTGTTGTGGCTAAACCCTTACATACTTCTTTCCACTATCCCCTTGGGAACATCTCATTTTTCAATCCTAGATCTCAAGGATGCATTCTTTTTTATCCCCTAGATGTGCAGTCACAAAACATCTTTGCCATTACCTGGACTGATCCTGATACCCACTTTTCTACCCAACTCACCTGGACTGTTCTACCTCAGAGATTCAGAGACAGCCCACATCTGCTTGGCCAGGCTCTGACTTCTGACCTATTCTCTCTGTCTCTCCCTAAATCTAAGATTATTCATTATCTTGATGATATTCTCTTCTGTCTCTCTCTAGAAATCAGCCAAATTAACACCCATGGCCTTCTAGTTTCCTGCCCAGCCAATGCTACAGAATCTCACCTTCTAAAGTCTACTTGTCCACTCCTCAGGTCACCTATTTGGGACTAACAATTACCCCAACCCACAACGCCATTACTTAGAAAAAATCTAACTCAGTCTCTAACAGTCCCCTCTACAAAGGAAGAGATTTGATCATTCCCAGGAATAACTAATTTTTTAATATTCCTGAGTTCCTTCCTTTAACCTCCTTTCCTAGCCCTTGTATGAAGCAGCATTAGGTCCCACCCATGAACCTCTTCTGAAACCTGTTACCAAGCATTTTCAAAGTCCCAACAGGCCCTCTGCAGACCTCAGTCTTATACCTCCTTGACCTAACCTGACCCTTCTCCCTTTATGTAACAGAAAAGGAGGGATATACCCTTGGAGTCCTAGGCCACCAACTTGGACCCTCTTTTGCACCAGTAGCATACTTATAAAAAAACTAGGCCTAACCATCCAGGGATGGGCATCTGGTATACATATTTTAGTAGCCACTGAACTACTTATTTGAGAGTCCAAAAACTAGCCTTTGGGTCACCTATCACTGTCTTTTCTTCTCATAACCTGTCCCAATTCCTAACTTAAAAAGGCTTATAAACACTACCTCACTTCAGGGTTCTTTCCCTTCAGGTAGCACTAATAAAGACTCTATACTTACTTTCCAATCATGCCCACCTTGTAATATTTCCATCTTCTTCCTTAACCAAATACTGACTTCTCCTTATCGCACTCCTGCACTCAACCTTAGAAAAACAATTACTCCATCTTTGACACACACAGGAGGGCACACTGCCTCAGGCCATCTATGCCCAGTATACACATGGCAGCTCCTTTTTACATGAAGGAGCCAAAAGAGCAGACTATGCTATAGTGTCAGACACAGAGATGGTTGAGGCAAAGGCCCTCTATACCTACACCACTAATCAATAAGCTGAACTGATACCACTTATTCAAGCCTATAAACTGCTAAGGGACAATCCCTAAACATCTATACAGACTCCAAATATGCTTTCCCTATCCTCCTGACCCATGCTACTATCTGGAGGGAGCTCGGGTTACTTAGGACAAAAGGAGGATCAGTAACTAATGCCAACCAAATTATAGCCATGTTAAAAAGCCTTCCTCGCATCTTCCCATAGCTATTGTAATTGTCCATTGCAGGTCCCATCAGACAAATGACTCTATTATCTCCAAAGCAAACCACCAAGGCAGCTAGCGTTGTGGCCCTTAGTGGCCCAGACTGTTTCATCCACCATAGGACATTCTCATTCCACAACCCACTTCTCTTCACTAACCCAGACATTCATCAAACTCTGTCCTATCTCCACCAGCTTTTCCATCCTAACAGCCAAGCATTATCTTATTTTGTTTAAGACCTACCTACAGACTACCCCTGAGGACTTGTTTCTTAATATCTATCACTGCCTCTTTCAAATCTGTCAGATATCAGACCCCAACTCCAGGTACCATAGCACCCCCTTTCCCACCCACCAAGCTAGGGGTTCCCTCCCTGGAACTGACTGGTAACTTTACCCACATGCCCACTGACAAACATTCCAAGTACCTCCTGGTCTTGGTGGACACCTTCTCAGTATGGGTGGAGGCATTCTCTACCACCAACAAAAGGGCTCAGAGCATCTCTGATCTCCTTCGAGAGATCATTCCTTGATTTAGAATCCCAGCCTCTCTCTAATCAGACAATGGTCCCAAATTCACCTGCCAAGTTTCTCAAACTCTATCTAAAGCCCTTAACATCCCTTAGTATTTTCATATTCCCTATCAGCCACAGTCTTCAGGAAAGATAGAATGGACTAACCAATCCCTAAATGCCATTCTTGCCAAACTGTCACAGAAACTTCACCTTGATTGGGTAAAACTCCTACCCTTGGCTCTTTTTATGATATAGGCTCTCCCCAAGAGACCTCTTTCATCACACCTTTGAGCTCATGTATGGATGATGGGTTCTAACTACTGGTCTTTCATCTACACACTCTCCCCTCCATGATCACCTACCCACTCCATTACTCAGTCATCTCTGCTCCGTCCTATGGAACATTGCTGACCACCAGCTACCAAAGCCACATGTAATCTCTTGTCCACGCCCTATCAATATTGAAGGGCAGTTCCTTCTCTCCCCTCCAGACCACTGACCCCTCTCTCCTAAATGGCAGGGACCCTTCAAGGTAATTCTCATTACTCTCATTACTCTCATAGCTGTTAAGCATCAGGGACTCTCTCATTGGATCCACTTGTCTCACCTCAAACCTTTCACCCCTCCACCTCAAAATAACTCTTCTTTCTACACATTGACCCCTACAGAACCCTGCTCCCTTAAGTTCCAGAGAACATCAGGACCACCCCAATCCCAGAAAAATGAGACTCCATTCTAGCAGTTGCAGTTGACTCTACTGGATTAGATACGGTCTTTTCCTCCTATCCCTGCATGATACCAGGAGCTAATCAAAATTGCTGTCACCCCTATATCCACCACTCCATCTAAATATTATAACCTCTTTGAGTAGACAAAAAATGTAGGAAATGGCCAGATGATATACCCAAAATATGCTCCATCATATAACAAGGACACATGCTCCCCTATATTCATAATAGCCTTATTTATAAAAGCCAAAAGATGGAAAAACCCAGGTGTCCCTCAACAGACGTATGGATAAAGAAAATGTGGTACATATACACAATAGAGTACTATGTAGAGATTAAAAACAATGATTTCATGAAATTTGTAGGCAAATAAATGGAACTAGAAAATATCCTGAGTGAGGTAACCCAGACACAAAAGAACACACTTGGTATGTACTCACTAATAAGTAGATATTAGCCCAAAAGTTTACAGTACCCAAGATACAATCCACAGACCATATAGAGTGTAGAAGGAAGACTAGGGTGTGGATGCTTCAGTCCTGCATTAGGGTGTGGGGGGCAGACAGGATGATTGTTAGAGGTCAAAGGGAAGGGGAAGCAGGGAGGGAAAAAGGAGGTAGATGAAATAAGTGTGGCAGTATCAGGTACTAGAGAAGATGTGAGAGAGGTACAGAAGGTCAGGAAATCAAACAAAAATAGGTAGCGGGGGATATGGAACTGGGGATAGCCACTGGAAAGTCGCAGACACAAGAGAACATGAGGCTCCCAGGACCCAATGGGAATGACTTTAGCTGAAATGCACAGAGAAGGGGGAGACAGAACCTGTGAAGACCACGTCCAGTATACAGGCACAGCCCCTTGTTGAGGGATGGGGCCACACACCCATCTCAAAAGTTTTTTAACCTAGAAATGTTCCTGTCCAAAGGAAGAACAGGAACAAAAAATGGAACAGAGACTGAAGGAAGGGCCAACTGGGGACAGCCCCACCTGGGAATCCATTATATCTGCAGACAGCAAACCCAGCACTGTTGCCATGGTCAAGAGTCACTTGCTCACGGGAACCTGATGTGGTGGTTCCTTGGGAAGTCTGGCCAGCAACTGACCAATGCAGAGGTGGATGCTTAGAACCAACAATCAGACTGAGCTCAGGGAACCTGGTGCAGGAGCTGGCTGGTGGAAGGACTGGAGCAGAGGGGGATTGTAACCCCATAGGAAGAACAACAGGCTGGCCTGACCACCCAGTTCCCCCAGAGTCTAGATCACCAACCAAGAAGTACATGGAGGGATCCATGGCTCCAGATACATGTGTAGCAGAGGATGGCCTTGCCTGACAGCAATGGGAGGGGAGACCCTGTGTCCCAGGGAGGTTTGATGCCCCAACACAGGGGTATTCTGGAGCAGTGGGGCAGAAGAGTATGGGTGTGGGAGCACCCTTATACAGGAAAAGGGAATAGGGGAAGGCAAATGTGGGATGGGTGACTGGTGGAGGAGTAACTGGGAAGTGGAATATCATGGGATGCAGGTTTAGTAGAGGGGGTAAGCAGGAAGTGGGATATCATTAGAGATGTAGACAAATGGAATGATTAATATTAATATAAAATGGCCAGATGAATATGGGATGCATTGGTCTTGTCAAACACATATGTTAGGATCATAGACCAATTACCTCTTCTATAAGTGATGCAAGACCCTCTTCTTCTATATTCAGGACCCATAGAATCCCAGGTGAAAAACAGGTGTTGTTGGTAATCTCTAACGTGAAAACAAATTTGGGTCCCCCAAAAGTACTATTCACATCCAGAGAAAATATGTCTCAATTTTCCAACCTCTGGAAACTGGAGAAATAGGGGAAATAATTAAATACTCCTCCAAGGTCATTTCTTCCTTGACATCTCCTCTCATAAATAACACTAGCCTGTCATTTTGTCTTCTGCTTAAAACCTTGACCTCAGCCTACCAACACCTTTAATGTCATTCAACCTGGCTGCTTTAAAGATTTCTGGCTATGTGTACACCCTGGAACTAGCTCACAACTGCCACTTACAGTATCTCCAGTGACCCTGTCAAGTAACCTTATTTCACCTTTCACCAGCTGCCCTGAGACTGGTGTTGCCAGGACACCACACCTTTTCGATAGCACTCTCTTGGGAATGGAAGACTCTTTTAAGGCGTCTGGGACAAGTTCCATAGGAACGCTAATTCCCTAGACTGCAACAAAACCATCAGGTTTTTCAGGTATATCATCATCTACCTGCCAACTGGTCAGAAGTTTGCACATTGGTGTTTCTTCTCCATAAATTAGGGGTAACTCACAGAGAACCCTACCAATTCTGGTTGTGGACTCAATAGCTGAACAACACAACAAAGGGGCAGTTCAAATACTGCCACTCCTGGCCACTACAGGAATAAATGCAGGTGTTGCTACCAGAAGAGTAGGACAGACTACATCTCTAATCTTGCACAATCAGTTTCTTCCTAGGTTATCCCCAATCTTCAACAGGTGGCTTAAACCATACTCATTCTCCAAGAACAGATCAATTCCCTGGCAGATTTTCTTACTGCTAAAGAGGGTAGCCTCAGGAATAAATGCAGGTGTTGCTACCAGAAGAGTAGGACAGACTACATCTCTAATCTTGCACAATCAGTTTTCTTCCTAGGTTATCCCCAATCTTCAACAGGTGGCTTAAACCATACTCATTCTCCAAGAACAGATCAATTCCCTGGCAGATTTTCTTACTGCTAAAGAGGGTAGCCTTTGCCTTTTTCTCCAAGTAGAATGCTGCTTCTGTATCAGTCAAATGTAGTAAAAAACAAAATCTAAAATCTACAAACAGACCTCCAGAAACGAAAGGAACAACTTGATGCCGTTGATCCCTGGGGTTTCAAAAACCCCATATGAAAATGGATACTGCCCTTCCTAACCCCTCTTCTCATTTCTCTCTTTTTACAATTTGCTCCCTGCTTCATTAACTTCTTCTCCATATTCTTTGAATGACATATTCAAAAAATTTCCAACCAATTATCCGTTCCTCTTACAGGATTAACAACCACTGTCCATAGAAGAGCCTGATGCCAACAACTATCAAACATTCCCTATTGTGAGGATCAGCTATACCCTAAAGTTGATGATGTCCCTACAGAAAGCAGTTTAAGTGATCTGATGCCCCTATTCCTGCCTCACCATCACCTCCTTCCTTTTTCAATTCACCTCTTTATAGTAAGAAAACGAGAGGAAGGCTGGCAATCAGGCACATCCACAGACAGAGGTAACTTCACAGCAATCAGGCATCCTTACAGCCCAGCTCTCCAGGGAACCAACGATGAGACACATCATCTACAGTGACCCAAGAAGCAAGGCATCACTCCTGTGTTCATGTGACACAGGCCTGATAAAAGCTTCAGTCTCCCTGTCCCGTGTCTTCTTTCTTCCCTCTCCAAGAGGCTCCCCTCATTTCCACTCCCAATGTCCATGTGAGACATGCTGTACAGTGTGATTTTGTTGAATAGTTCTATCAAAAACTATAGTTCAACAATATCTGTTACATGTTCTTCCTTGGGAAAAATCAATACTGGCTTAGGAAGGCATTTTCACCCTGGGTTACACAAGGAGGGGGACAGGAATCACTCTTGAATGCAGGTCTGAGGAATTGATACCAGTGCTTTTTTAAAAGCTCAGGAACCTATACCTGCAAAGCTGATAAGAGTCAAAAATAACAGACTTATGGAACTATCAAAATTCTCACAAAAGGAATTTTTAATTCCTTTTTAATAATTCCTTTTTAATAAATAAATTTTATAAATAAATTATTTATTATATTATAAATAAATAATATTATATATTATAAATAAATTATTTATTAAATTTAATAAGTAAATTTAATAAATAAATTTTTAATAATAAAAAAAGGAATTTAATAATTCTGTTTTTAATAATCCAAGTAGGCATGTATACTCAGGATGGTACATTTCAAATACTTTCAATGTGAACAAATTACAAACAGAAGACCAGAAATAACTCTGTTAACAAGACTGAGGAAGACAGGCTCAGTCTTGTTAACGAAATAAAAAAAAGGGAGAGGGAGAGATCCTTGGGGCTGCTTAGCAAGATGCTGACATGGGACAAGGACAAGGAAATGGCCTGCTTGGCAGGAATATGACATTGGCCAAGGACAAGGAAGTAGGCTTCAAGCAGGAATCTGACATTAGACTAGAACAAAGAAGTAATTTCAGGTAGGAGTCTAAATCATAGGCTACAACAAAGAAGTAATCTCAGGAAGGAATCTAAATATTAGGCCAGAACAAAGAAGTTCAGACAGTATTCTAAATTTTAGACTAGAATAAGAAGTAGGCTTCAGACATGAAAATGACCTTGGGCTAGTATAGAGAAGTAGGCTCAGATACTTTGGTCTTCCTGATAAGCCCTTAGAAACAGTGATCATGGGAGTGTTCACGTAACTGGGTTTAATGCCTTGCTTTTTCTTTGACTATTTGTGTTTATTGTATTGCTTGTTCCTTGACTATTTGCATCTCTTGTATTGCTAGACCCTCAACCAGAACTGACCTTATCACATGCATGTAAGAAAAATTATATAAAAGCATAAAGGAAGAGGGGGTATAGAATAGGAGGTTCTAGGGAGGGGAAATGGGGAAAGAGGATGACACCTGCACTATAAATAAATAAAATACCCTATAAAAATAAAAGAAAAGAAATAATTCTGTACAGGATAATACTCCCTGAATGAGAACTAATGCAAATACCAAAAGGTACAATCTACCTTTCCTTAAAAGACACCATCGTTAAGAAGAAACTTGGACATGATTTGGGGTTGGTGACAGTGGCCTAGACTTCAGCTCCTTCAGAGATTCAGGAGAACACATCACAACTTAAAAATCTATCTAGGAATAGAACATTTATACAGCTGCCTAGAAGACTGATAAGAAGGAGGTCCATAATTAAAAAGGGAAGCGATGGACAAGAATCACAATTTTTCTCAGGTAAAATCCTGGGTGTGTCCTGGCCTAGTAACAAGATGTTAAGGGACAGCTAGGCCTGTCTGGACTATTCCCTGAGCTCTGTATATATGGAGAAATACCTCACAGTTCCTTTTTAAAAATCAGGCCCATGCTAAATAGGCAGGAAACATTTTAAGTATGAGGACCACACCATCAAACATAAAATAAAAACTTAAAATAGGGAAAGAATAATTTTTCTTGTCCTCTAACTCATCAAGAAATAAAAGTAATTTAAGAACTGAAGGCTGTTCCATATCGTCAATCCCTTTTCGCCACATTTTTTGTTTGTTTGTGTGTTGGTTTGGTTTAAGTTTAGTTGTACTGGAACACAACTTAATCATAAGTCATGTGTTGGGTCTAAGCAATCATGTATCTAACTCTCACAACACAGACCCATCAAGATGAAACCCAGTTGATCCTATTAGGCAACACTGTGTTTGTCTGGCATAATTTCTCTTAGGCTCCAGTGTATGAGATCCATAATTACCCTTCCTCCTGTACTGGGAGGTCCCTGTCCAGCAACCAGTAGTCCAAAACCAGGAGGTTGTACTCCAGTGGCAGGCTCCTGAGAGACAGATGACAAAGGGAGAAGTAGTTAGAGAAGACAGGCTAGTTTGGGGTCTGGGGTGCTTATATAAAGTTACTGCTGATGTACAACATTTATTAGGAAATTTAACATCCTATATACAGTTTTCTTGAAAGGTAAAACAGGACAGTTTCAGCCAAAGCTATCACATAAAGATTGAAGTCAGATGGAAGTGTACTGAACAAGGATGCATAAGTGTACCTGGTTTTAATCGCTCTCCACATACATCTATACCTCAAAAACAGCCCAAGACAGGTGAAGCCCAAAAACAGCTTGCAAAGACAGGGAAATAGAATAGAAATATTCATCAAGGCACGTTGGGCCTATAATCCCTAAATTCATAAGCACAACAAGAAGAGGGTTAAATATGAGAAAGAAAATAAACAGGGAGTTGTCTATCAACCTAGCACCATGAAAACATTCTAAGAATCTCTGGATGTGTCTATGTATGTATGCAACCATGTAGGTGTACAGATCTATATGGATGGATGGATGGGTAAGTGGATGTGTGGGTGGGAGAATGAATTTGTATGTATGTGTGTGTGTATGTGTGTGTGTGTGTGGGAGAGAGAGAGAGAGAGAGAGAGAGAGCAGAGAGAGAGAGAGAGAGAGAGAGAGAAGGAGAGAGAGAAATGGATTGTAGATGTGTGCCTGTGGATGGAGGTGTAGATAAAGAAATGATAGATACATACAGATTGATAGAAAGATTATATGAGTGGTTTATGTATCAATGGATAGATATACAAATAGACAGATAGACATAGATAGATAAATACATGCATTCCTCTGGACACAGAGACACACAGACAGACAGACAATTTTAATTTCCCAGGATGCTAATGGGAGGGAAGAGTATGAAATGGTTGCTGTAACTGGACGGTACTCTCCAAAAAGTCTACTTTGTAATAGAATTTTCCACAAAGCTAAAATAAAATGGCTCTGAACACAACCTGGTGCTTAGAGATACAATTAAAGCTTTCTTTATCCCCTAAAGTGGAGAGGATACTTTAAAACTGGAGCTTTAAAAGGACTCAGTATTCCCTTGTAGTCCCAGAAAAGTAGAAGGCTTGTGAAGAAGGACTGCTTAAGCCCAAGAATTTAAGGCCTACCTGGAAAAAACTACTAAGGCATGATCTAATATACATGTGAACTAATCTATTTTTAAGGCCCACAGGTATGGAAGAAGGCTCCCACAAAGTAGAGGCACTCCACAACCTGACATCAGCTAGCTCAACTATTTCCTTGATCTTCTCATAGGTTTTCCAGAGTTACTCCCAAACATAGGAGTACCCATGATTTCATTATTTCTTATGAATCTGTAAATTTTCTTGCAAATATGATGAAATCCTTCAGTATAATAAGGATCACTGCTTTTATGGTGAAGAGTAACACTAACATTACAACTGTGCAATCATATGCAAAACTAATTGGACAAGAGTAACAGAGAGTCACAAGCTTTGAGAACAGGAAATGTGAAAAGCCTAACACCAACCTCCTATCAGTAACTGACAGACTGGTGCACAAAGGACAGTGTCAGATATCCAGCATAGCAACTAGGGTTCTGAATGAGGAAGAGTAAGATGTGTCAGAATAAGAAGCCACAATATAAGTAGATGGCAGGCACTACTTGCATAATTCTTCACAACATAACGTGCATGGGAATAGATTCAGAGGGAGGAAGAAGTGCAGAAAACTAATGAGCCAACTCTCTGTCAAATTCAGAACATCCAGACAGTACAAATGAAGAGTTGAGAGAAGCACTCAAACTATGGTGATAGTGAGAGACATTAAAAGCAAGGAAAAGATGCAGGCCTGTAAACAACTGGTTGCTACAAAATAAGCACAAATGAGCCTCATCTGAGGAGCTCTCCACACACAGGATGTGCATGGACCACATGAGGAATCCTCTGAGCTGTACAATTCCTATGGTCTAATTACTGTCACAATTGATTCCAACATCCATCCAACTTATCACAGAGAAACTGGAAAAGTGACAAAATTCGTATGACACATGCAAGGCTACAGTCTGTCCACAAACCAGGATACCCTGACTAATACAACTTCTACTGGAAGTATCTACCTGCAGCAAGTCTGGTACTTTGGGTGGAATAATTCTCAGTTTCAATGGACTATACTCCTTAGTCTCATTTATCTTGCAGCATCCCAAAGCATTCTTACTATGCATCAGTGGGGACCATTCCTCCATCATCTGCAAACAATCAAACCTCACACACACTGGCAAATGCCACCATGATGTAGAACACTAACGAAAGTAACTTTTTGTTTCTCTTCCCAAAAGGTAAGCACACACCAGGTTCCTATAGGAAAGGGACTCAAACAGAACACTGCTGGGCAGTCAGGGATTCCTTGGCAGCCACGCTCAGGAACTATCTCCACAAAAATAGCCAGTACCATTTTGGTGAAAGTGCATCTAAGACCCATAAAACTATAACACATATGGAACTCCAAAACATATATAAAAAATCTAAACAACTGGACAAAACATGATGGTTAGTAGACCTCTTAGGCTTTCCAGACAAGAGGGTGGATAACAGCATGAGAAAAACACTTGTAAGATGAAAAAATATATATATCTAAATAAAATTTCAGGGTGATGAGGCCAACCCCTGCAATTTTAGTACTACAAAAAAAGGCACACCTGTGCAATCCCTCCATTAGGAAACAGGCAGCAGGAGATCAGGACAGCTCGGCACAGATGCTCATCTCAAAATTATACTTCCTGAGAACAACAAAATGTGTCCACAGTGGGCATGGTGGTACACTCTGAAATCATAGCATTCCAGAGGCTGTGGTGAGGGTATATAGGCTTTCACTCCAGCCAAGGACACAATAAAACAATGTCATGACCTGTTTTGCCTACAGAGCAATTTGAATCCTGGCCCCGGAAATACAAAGACCTGATTCAAAATAACAAGGTAAAAACAGGACTTCTACTCTGACAGGCATGAAGGGGTATCTATGCTCCTGAGAAGAAACTAAAAACACATAGAAAAATCCAGGGGACAACACCATAAAATTTCATGGCACCGAATATGGCAAACATTTTCAATCCTAAAACCTACAGGGTAGATTGAAAGAACCAACTCCAGAAAGCTCTCTTTGGAAATCTATGCCTGTCTGAAGCACAAGGAATCTCATCCCCAGGGACACACATATTTGGAGAAACATAAAATAAAATCTCTACCTCTCTGCCTACTGATCTATGTCTCTTGGGCCCTCCTTCTCCCTCCCTCCCCCTCTCTCTCATATCTCTCATATCTCTCCCTCCCTCTAAAACCCCTCCCTCTCTTCCTCACTCTGTGAGTATGTGTGCTCATGCCAAGCACAAAACTGTGAACTCTCTAATACTTAACACAAAGGGGAATACAGGAACTTAAACATGCAGGCACCCACGCCAAGGAAAACACACACACACACACACACACACACACAGACACACACACTCAATCCAAAACTGAAAGAAGACATTGGTTACTATTGAAGAAAGGCTTTAAATACCACACTCAAATGCTATGAGATAGCTATATTCAAAAGTCATAAAATCTAGCACAAAGCAGTGATGAACATAGAAACATAGTTCCAAAGAACCTTTAAATAGTATTGTCACTGGAAACATTCATGATCATAAAGAGCAATAGGGATATACCCCAGTGAACATTACTTATATTCCAAAATATACCCGTACATAAAACATTGGAGGCCTAAGGTTGGGAACAAATGTCTCTGTCTGTCTGTCTGTCTGTCTGTCTGGTTTTCTGTGACTGTGGGTATGCATGCGCCAGCTGGAAGAAAGCTGTGTCTCTCATTTACACGTAGCAAAAATAGGAAAGCAGTAAGTGAAACATGCAGGTACCTTTGAAAAAGGGCACAATCACACACAAAAAGTCCCCCCTCTCTTTAAAACGAAAAAAAGAAATTGATTGTTATTTAACATAGGCTATAAATACTACACTCAATGCTATGATATATCTATATTCAAAAGACATAAAATCTAGAACAAGTGATGAACATAAAAACATAGATCCAAAGAAACCTTTAAATAATGAAGTCACTTTAAATTGACTGTCAACACCTGATCCATCCACGATCATGAAGAGCAGTAGGGATATATACCTATGTACACTACTTTTACAACAAAACCGTTCCCATGCATTAAACATTGGAGACCTAAGCATGTAAAAAATGCAGAGAAATGGAGAGGTTAGAAAGGAAACAGGCTAGGAAAGGGAGAGAGTTGGGGAAGTGTGTTAAAAAGCCTGGAAAAGTCACAGGGAAAACCTAAAGGTGCAGAAAAGAAGGAAAGGAGGTTGGAAAGACAGAGGAGAATAGGGGAGTGTGGGGAAGGCAAGGGAGAGAGAGTGGGGGGGGGGGGGACAAGGGGATGGTAGGAGAGCAAGGATGGGGCAGGGAGGAAGCAGATAAGCTTCACCTTCCACCAGGAGCCTCAGGGAAAAGGACAGAAGGGGAGAGAGAGAGAGAAAGACCTGGGCGGGAGGGGCAGAGCTCTGAAGGAGGCAGAGTGGAGGGAAGAGCTAAAAGGTGTGAAGACGCTGTAGGAGAGAGAGGAAGCAGGAAAGGACCATGGAGAGAGAGAAACCTGGGAAGGAAACCGCTCCCCACACTCCCAACAAGCAGCAACAACACTGAAAACGTACTCCGACTGGGAAGGCCGGTCATAAACATCTCAAATACATGACAAACCTGACTTAGGAAAGCGCCCCACCACCACATCCCCTGGGTTGAGGGAGAAGTCAAGGAACTAGAAAGTTCCAGGGGCCCTCAAAGGGCAACACTGAAGTGAGAGGACGAAACGCCTGAGGAGACACGGAGGTGCGGGGCCGAATCCCTAGAAACATTCTACTCACTGCCATGGTGAGCAGAGGGATCCACTGGGCCGAACCCCACACTTGGAATCGAAGGAGGAGACCCTCAACTCAGAGAATGTCCACAAGCCAGGCGCGAAAGCCCTGTTAAGGCCTCAGCGCCTCGGCGCCACAGCCTCTGGCCCAACGGCCCAAGCTGCCAATCACACAACAGGGATTTCTGGGAACCGGAAGTGAGCTACCTCCTCTACTGCCCCCTATTCGTAGAGCATAGTAAGGAGCCTGTTTCCTATGTAGACAGTGGCTTTTTACTAAGGCCTTTCTTAGTAAAGCTGATCATTATTGGTATTTTGGGACTGTAAGTAACAATACTGTCCAGTCTTTGGTGTGGGAAAAATTTAAATATTATTTTTACGGAATTTATTATATTAAGTTGGGTCAAAATTACTAAAATTCAACAGAGACTGAAGTATATGAAATTTTCCAGAGTCCCTTCTGTGTTTGTTTTCCAGTAAGAACAGTACACTTATGAATAAGAAAAAAATTAGCAAAGGGCAAAACAAACCCATGGGCAAAATATAAAGAATTGCTCAGTCTGGAAATAAAGAGAATGAGAGGAAAACATGATTTAACCAAGAAATTGATAGAAAGTGGGAAACAAATAGTGGGACTATATACTACTATTCATGATGTAATTGATTTTAATAGCTGAAGATTATACTCTACTGTGTAAATGTACCATTGTTTCCTTACCAGGTTTTCAGTTTTAGAACATCTATGTAGTGTCCAGTTTCTGACTATTATGAATAAAGCTGCTATGAACATAGTTGAGCAAGTGTTCTTGTAGTAGGATGGTAGTGATATAGTAGGATAGTGTACTGGGAGAGACAACTGGAATTTGGGGGTCATCTAAGGGATGAGCTAGTAACCTAGGACAATGGAAATTCCCAGGAATCTACAAGAGTGACCATAGCTAAGACTTTGAGCAATGAGGGATAAGGAACATGAACTGGCCATCTCCTAAAACAAGTCAAGGCTTCCAGTGAGAGAACTGAAATAGTAACCCAGCCACATAAACTTTGGCCTATAATTTATCCTGCTTCCAAGGTGTTCTGGGGTAAAGGAGGCACAGAAATTGTGAGAGTGTCCAACCATGAACTACTTCAGCTTGAGATACATGCCATGAGAAAGGACCACACCACAAACTGCCTGGAGGTCAGAACCCATAGGTTGGATATCCCAGAGACCTAGAATAGAACCAAATATGACTGGGAAAAAGATCAATGAAATGGTTCCTAGAGACTGGGAAAAATATATGAAATGATTCTTTTTTTATTGGATATTTTATTTATATTTCAGATGTCATACCCTTTCCCCAATTCCCCTCCTTAGAAAAACCCGTATCCCATGCCCCCTTTTCCTTTTTGCTTTTATACATTTTTTAAAAATGTTAATCAAAGGCTTTATAAGTTTTGTAATGCACAATAGAAGTGTAACCCAATACCCAACCTAGA
>NW_023045482.1:0-30020 GCF_011762505.2 Arvicanthis niloticus | reverse complement strand
CTTCTGTCCTCACCTCTCACTGGATGCCCTTCTGTCCTCTCCTCTCTCTGGATGCCCTTCTGTCCTCTCCACTCTCTGGATGCCCTTCTGTTCTCTCCTGTCGCTGGATGTCCTTCTGTCCTCTCCTCTCTCTGGATGCCCTTCTGTCTTTTCCTCTCTCCGGATGCCCTTCTGTCCTCTTCTCTCTCTGGATGTCCTTCAGTCTTCTGCTCTCTCTGGATGCCTTTCTGTTCTCTCCTTTTTCTGGATTCTTTTCTGTTCTCTCATTTCCCTGGATGTCCTCTTTGTTTTCTCCTCTCACTGGATGCCCTTCGCTTCTTTTCTCTCCCTAGATGCCATTCTGTCCCCTATTCTCTCTGGATGCCTCTCTGTTGTCTCCTCTTTCTGGATGCCCATCTGTCCTCTCCTCTCTCTGGATGCCGATCTGTTCTCTCCTTTCTCTGGATTCCCTTTTTGTTTTCTCCTCTCACTGGATGCCCTTCTCTTCTCTCCTCTCTCTAGATGCCCTTCTGTCTTCTCCTCCCTCTTGATGCCCTTCTGTCCTCTCCTCTCTCTGGATGCCCTTTGTTCTCTCCTCTCTCAGGATGCCCTTCTTCCCTCTCCTCTCTCTGGATGCCCTTATGTCTTCTTCTCCCACTGAATGCCCTTCTGTTTTCTCCTCTCTCTGGATGCCCTTCTGTCTTCTCCTCTCCCAATATGCCCTTCTGTTCTCTCTTCTCTCCAGCATCCCTTCTGTCTTCTCCTTTCTCTGGATGCCCATCTGTTCTCTGCTCTTTCCAGATGCCCTTTTGTCTTCTTCTCTCTCTGGATGCCCTTCTGCTCTCTCCTGTATATGGATGCCCTTCTTTTCTCCCTATCTCTAAATTCCCTTCTGTATTCTCTTCTCTCTGTATGCCGTTTTATCATCTCCTCTCTGGATGCCCTTGTTTTCTCTCCTCTCTCTAAATTCCCTTCTGTATTCTCTTCTCTGGATGCCGTTTTATCCTCTCCTCTCTCTGGATTCGCTCTGCCCTTCTGTCTTCTATCTTCCAATGCCCTTCTCTCTGCTCCTCTTTCTGGATACCCTTCTGTTCTCTGCTCACTCTACATGCCCTTCTTGCCTCTCTTCTCTCTGGATGCCCTTATGTTCTCTCCTCTCTCTGGATGTTCTTCTGTCTTCTCCACTCTCTGGACACCATTTAATTCTCTACTCTCTCTGGATGCCCTTCTTTATTATCTGCTCTATGGATGCCCTTCTGTTCTCTCCTCTCTGTGGATGCCTTTCTGTCTTCTCCTCTCTCTGCATGCCCTATGTTCTCTCCTCTCTCTGCATGCCCTTCTGACATCTCCTCTCCATGGATGCCCTTCTGATCTCTTTTCTCTCTGGATGCCCTTCTGTTCCCTTCTCTCTCTGGATCCCTTTTGTCCTCTCCTCTCTCTGGATGTCCTTCTTTCCTCTCCTCTCTCTGGATTCCCTTCTCTCCTCTTCTCTATCTGGATGCCCCTCTGTTCTGTCCTCTCTCTGGATTACCTTTTTGTCTTCTCTTCTCTCTGGATGCCCTTCTCTTTTCTCCTGTCCCTAGATGCCCTTCAGTCCCCCATTCTCTCTGGATGCCCTTCTTTTTCTCCTTTCTCTGGATGCCCTTCTGTGCTCCCCTCTCTCTGGATGCCATTCTGTCCTTTTTTTTCTCTGGATGCCCTTCTGTCTTCTTCTGTCTCCGGATGCTCTTCAGTCCTCTTCTCTCTCTGGATGTTTTTAAGTCTTCTGTTCTTTCTAGAATGCCTTATGTTCTCTCCTATTTCTGGATTCTCTCCTGTTCTCTCACCTTTCTGGATGTGCTTCTGTTCTCTCTTCTCTCGGGATGCCCTTCTGTTCTCTCCTCTCTCCAGATGCCCTAATGTCTTCTCGTCTCTCTGGATGCCATTCTACTCTCTCCTCTCTATGGATGTCCTTCTGTCCTCACTCTCTCTGGATGCCCTTCTGTTCTCTCCTCTCTCTAGATGCCCTTCTCTGTTCTCCTCTCTCTGTATGGCATTCTGTAGCCTTTTCTGTAGATGCCCTCCTGTACTCACTTCTCTATGCATACCTTTCTGCTCTCTCTTTTTTCTGGTGGCCATGCTGTCCTCTCCTATCTCTGGATGCCCTTCTGTATTCTTCTATCTCTGGATGCCCTTCTGTGTTTTCCTCTTTCTGTATGCACTTCTGTTCTCTGCTCTCTCTAGATGCCTTTTTGTCCTCTCCTCTTTCTGGATGCCCTTCTGTACTCTCCTCTCTCCGGATGCACTTCTGTCTTCTCCTCTCTCTGGATGCCCTTCAGTTCTCTCCTCTCTCCGCATACCCTTCTGTCATCTCCTCTCTCAGGATGCACTTCTGTTCTCTCCTCTCTCTGCATTCCCAATTTTTCTTTTCTGCTCTCTGTATGCCCTTCTGTCATCTCCTCTCACTGGATGCCCTTCTGTCTTCTTTCTCTGGATGCACTTCTGTTCTCACCTCTTTCACGATTCCCTATTTTTTGTCCTCTCTCTGGATGCCCTTTTATCATTTCCTCTCTCTTGATGACCTTCTGTCTTCTCCTTCTCTGGATGCCCTTCTTTGCCCTCCTCTCTCTGGATTCCCTTCTGTCTTCTCATATCTCCTGATGCCCTTCTTTCTTCTCCTCTTTCTTGATGTCCTTCTGTCTTCTCTTCTCTATGGATGTCCTTCTGCCCTCTCCGCTCTCTGGATGCCCTTCTGTTCTCTCCTCTCTTCAGATGCCCTTCTGTCTTCTCCTCTCTCTGGATGCCCTTCTGCTATCTCCTGTCTCTGGATGCCCTTCTGTTCTCTCCTGTCTCCGGATGACCTACTGTCTTCTCCTCTCTCTGGATGAACGTCTGTTCTCACCTCTTTCTGGATTCCCTATTTTTTGTCCTCTCGCTGGATGCCCTCCTCTCATCTCCTCTCTCTGGATGACCTTCTGTCTTCTCCTCTCCTCTGATGCCCATCTGTTCTCTCCTCTCTATGAATGCCCTTTTGTTCTCTCCTTTCTCTGGATTGGATTCTGTCTAATCCTTTTCTGGATGCCCTTCTGTTCTCTCCTCATTCTGGATGCCCTTGTGTCCTCTTCTCTCTGGATCACCTTCAGTTCTCTTCTTGTACCGGATGCCCTTCTGTCCTCTCCTATCTGGATGACCTTCTGTCTTCTCCTCTCTTCCGATGCCCATCTGTTCTCTCCTCTCTCTGAATGCCCTTCTGTTCTCTCCTCTCTCTGGATTCTCTTATGTCTTGTCTTTTCTCTGGATGCCCTTCTGTACTCTCCTCTCTCTGCATGCCCTACTGTTCTCTCCTCTCTCTGGCTCCCCTTCTGTCTTTTCCTCTGTCTCGATGCACTTCTGTTCTCTCCTTTCTCTGTATTCCCTTCTGTTCTTCCCTAACATTGGATGCCCTTCTGTACTCTTGTCTCACTGGATGCCATTCTGTCCTCTCCTATCTCTGGATGCCCTTCAGTCCTCTTCTCTCTCTGGATGTCCTTCAGTCTTCTGATGTATCTGGATGTGCTTCTGTTCTCTCTTCTCCCGGGATGTCTTTCTGTCCTCTCTTCTCTCTGGATTCCCTTCTGTTTTCTCCTCTCTCTTGATGCCCTTTTGTTCTCTCCTATTTCTGGATGCCCTTCTGTTCTCTCCTCTCTGCGCATACCCTTCTGTCATCTCCTCTCTTAGGATGCACTTCTGTTCTCTCCTCTCTCTGCATTCCCTATTTTTTTCCTCTCTCTGGATGCCTTTCTGTCATCTCTTCTCTCTGGATGACCTTCTGTCTTCTCCTCTCTCCCGATGACCTTCTGTTCTCTCCTGTCTCTGAATGCCCTTCTGTTCTCTCTTCTCTGGATTCGTTTCTGTTTTCTCCTTCTCTGGATGCCCTTCTGTTGTTTCCTCTTTCTGGATGCCCTTTTGTTCTCTCCTCTATCTAGATGCCCTTCTGTCTTCTCCTCTCTCTGTATGGCCTTCTGTACTATTTTATGTGGATGCCCATCTTTGCACTCCTCTCTTTGGATGCTGTTCTATCCTTTCCTCTCTCTTGATGCCCTTCTGTCTTTTCCTCTCCATGGATGCCCTTCTGTTCTCTCCTCTCTCTGATTCACTTCTGTTTTCTCCTTCTCTGGATGCCCATCTGTTCTCTCCTCTTTCTCAATGCCCTTCTATTCTCTCCTCTATCTAGATGCCTTTCTGTCTTCTCCTCTGTCTGTATGGCCTTCTGTATTATATTGTGTAGATGCCCTTCTTTGCTTTCCTCCCTCTGGATGCCCTTCTGTCTTCTCCTATCTCCTGATGCCCTTCTGTCTTCTCCTCTTTCTGGATGCCCTTCTGCTCTCTCCTTTCTCCTTATGACCTACTGTGTTCTGCTTTCTCAGGATGTCCTTCTACTCTCTCCTCACTCTGGATGTCCTTCTGTTCACTCCTCTCTCTGGATTCTCTTATGTCTTTTCTCTTTCAATGTCTTGATGACCTTCAGTTCTCTCCTCTTTCTGGATGCCCTTCTGTTGTCTCCTCTCTCCGGATGCCTTTCTGTCTTCCCCTTTGTCTCTCAATACCTTTATGGTCTCTCCTCTCTCTGGATGCCCTTTTTTTCTCTCCTGTCTTTGGATTCTCTTCTGTCTTCTTTTCTCTCTGGATGCTGTTCTATCCTTTCCTCTCTTTGGATGCCCTTCTCTCTTCTGTCTCTGGATGCACTTCTGTTCCCTCCTCTTTCTGTATTCCCTAATTTTCTTTCCTCTCTCTGGATGCCCGTCTGTCATCTTCTCTCTCTGGATGCCCTTCTGTCTTCTCCTCTATCTGGATGCCCTTCTGGTCTCTCCTCTCTCTGGATGCCCTTCTCTTCTCTCCTCTCTCTGGATTCCCTTCTGTCTTCTCCTCTCTCTGGATGCCATTCTATCAGCTCCTCTCTCTGGATGCCCTTCAGTCTTCTCCTCTCTCTGGATGCACTTCTGTTCTCTCCTCTTTCTGGATTCCCTATTTTTTTCCTCTCTTTTAATGGGCTTCTATCATCTCCTCTCTCTTGATGACCTTCTGTCTTCCCCTCTCAAAGGATTTCCAACTGTTCTCTCATCTCTCTGGATGCCCTATTGCCTCTCCTCTCTCTTGATGCCCTTCTACACTCTCCTCTCTCTGGATGCCTTTCTGTTCTCTCTTCTTTCTGGATACCCTTCTGTTTTAACCTCTCTCCGGATGCACTTCTTTCTTCTCCTCTCTCTCTCAATGCCCTTCTGGTCTCTTCTCTCTCTGGATGATCTTTTTTTCTCTCCTCTCTATGGATTCCCTTCTGTCTTCACCTCTCTCTGGATGACCTTCTGTTCTCTCCTCTCTCTGGATGCCCTTCCTTTCTCTCCTCTCTCTGGCTTCCCTTCTGTTTTCTCCTCTCTCTTGATGCCCTTCTGTCATCTCCTCTCTGGAGGCCCTTCTGTCTTCTCCTCTCTCCGAATGCCCTTCTGTTCTCTCCTCTATTTGGATTCCCTTCTGTCTTCTCCTCTCTGTATAGCCTTCTGTACTATTTTATGTGGATGCCCTTCTTTGCTCTCCTCTCTCTGGATGCACTTCTGTCTTCTCCTATCACCCAAAGCCCTCCTGTCTTCTCCCCTTTCTGGATGCCCTTCTGTTCTCTGCTCTCTCTAGATGCCCTTCTGTCCTCTCTTCTCTTTGGATGCCCTTCTACTCCCTTATCTCTCTGGATGCCCTTCTGTTCTCTCCTCTCTCCGGATGGCCTACTGTCTTTTGCTCTCTCAGGATACCCTTCTACTCTCTCCTCTCTCTGGATGCCTTTCTGTTCTCTCCTCTCTCTGGATTCTCTTATGTCTTCTCCTGTCTCTCAATGTCTTGATGACCTTCAGTACTATCCTCTTTCTGGATGCTCTTCTGTTCTCTCCTCTCTCTGGATGCTCTTCTGTCTTTTCCTCTCACTCTCAATGCTCTTCTGGTCTCTTCTCTCTCTGGATGCCCTTTTTTCTCTGTCTCTCTGGATTCTCTTCTGTCTTCTTTTGTCTTTGGATGCCATTCTATCCTTTCCTCTCTCAGGATGCCCTCCTGTCTTCTGTCTTTGGATGCACTTCTGTTCACTCCTCTTTCTGGATTCACTAATTTTCTTTCCTCTCCCTGGATGCCCTTCTGTCATCTCCTCTCTCTGGATGCCCTTCTGTCTTCTCTTTCTGGATGCCCTTCTGGTCTCTCCTCTCTCTGGATGCCCTTCTCTTCTCTCTTCTATCTGGATTCCCTTCTGTCTTCTCCTCTCTCTGGATGCCATTCTATCCTTTACTCTCTCTGTATGCCTTTCTGTCTTCTCCTCTCTCTGGATGCACTTCTGTTCTCTCCTCTTTCTGGATTCCCTATTTTTCTTTTCCTCTCTCTGGATAGGCTTCTGTAATCTCCTCTCTCTGGATGACCTTCTGTCTTCTCCTCTCTCCCAATTCCCATCTGTTCTCTCCTGTTTCTGGATGCCCTACTTTCTTCTCCTCTTTCTGGATGCCATTCTACACTCTCCTCTCTCTGGATGCCCTTCTGTTCTCTCCTAGCGGTGGATTCCCTTCTGTCTTCTACTCTCTCTGGATGACCTTCTGTCCTCTACTCTCTCTGGATGGCCTTCTGCTCTCTCCTCTCTCTGGCTTCCCTTCTGTATTCTCCTCTCTCTTGATGACCTGTTCTCTCTTCTTTCTGAATGCTCTTCTGTTCTCTCCTCTCTCCGAATGCCCTTCTGTTCTCTCCAATCTCTGGATTCGCTTCTATCTTCTCCTTCTCTGGATGCCCTTCTGTTCTCTCCTCTCTCTGGATGCCCTTTTGTCCTCTTCTCTCTGGATGCCCTTCTATTCTGTCCTCTCCCTGGATGCCCTTCTGTTCTCTTCTCTTTATAGATGCTCTTCTGTCCTCTCCTCTATGGAGGCCCTTCTGTCTTCTCCACTCTCCGAATGTCCTTCTGTTCTCTCCTCGCTTTGGATTCCCTTCTGTCTTCTCCTCTCTCTGTATGGCCGTCTGTACTATTTTATGTGGATGCCCTTCTTTGTTCTCCTCCCACTTTTTTTCTGTCTTCTCCTCTCTCCCGATTACCTTCTGTCCTCTCCTCTCTCAGGATGCCCGACGGTCCAGTTCTCCATCTGGATGCCTTCTCTCTTCTCCTCTTTCTGGATGCCCTTCTGTTCTCTCCTCTCTCAGGATGACCTTCTGTCCTCTACTTTTGGATGCCTTTCTGTCTTCTCCTCTCTCTGGAAGCCCTTCTGCTCTCTCCTCTCTCTGGATGAACTTCTGTTCTCTCTTCTCTTGGGATGTCCTTTTGTCCTCTCCTGTCTCAGGATTCCCTTCTGTCTCATCCTCTCACTTGATGCCTTTCTGTTCTATACTCTTTCTGGATACCCTTCTGTTCACTCCACTCTGAGCATACCCTTCTATCGTCTCCTCTCTTAGGATGCACTTCTTTTCTCTCCTCTCTCTACATTCCCTATTTTTCTTTTCCTTCCTTTCCCAACCCCATGCTATAAAAGACATTTTAACCCATCACTCAGGGCCAAAAACCTTTCTCCTGGAGCTAAAAAGCTTGTCGTTTTGACCGCCTGCTTCCTTCCCTAATAAAGCCTTTGCTGATTGCATCCAGATATGGTTCCTTGTGATCTTTGGGTGGTCAAGATTTCCAGAGTCTTGAGGAAAGGTCTCCTGATTATGGAGGTCTTCACATCCAGAGAGAGGAGACAGCAGAAAAGCATCCAGAGAGACGAGAAGACAGAAGGTCATCCAGTGGGAGGAGAGCAAAGAAGGGTATCCACATAAAATAGTACAGAAGGCCATACAGAGAGAGGAGAAGACTGAAGGGCATCCAAAGACAGGAAAAGAAAATAGGGAATCCAGAAAGAGGAGAGAACAGAAGGGCATCCAGAGAGAAGAGAAGACAGAAAGGCATCCAGAGGGAGGAGAAGAGAGAAGGCATCCAGATGGAGAAGAAGACTGATGAGCATCCAGAGAGAGGAGAGTACAGAAGGCATTCAGGGAGAGAAGAGAAAAGAAGGGCATCCAGAGAGAAGAGAGGACAGAATGGCATCTAGAGTGAGCAGTGAAGAGAAGGGCATCCAGTAAGAGGAGAAGACAGAAGGGCATCAGGAGATAGGAGAAGACAGAATTGCATCCAGAGAGAGGAGAGCAAAGAAGGGCACCGAAATAAAATAGTACAGAAGGCCATACAGAGAGAGTAGAAGAAGGAAGGGAATCCAAAGAAGGAGAGAACAGAAGGGCATTCGGAGAGAGGAGAAGACAGAAGGGCCTCCAGAGAGAAGAGGACAGAAGGGCATCCATAAAGAGAAGAGAACAGAAGGGCATCTATGGAGAGGACAGAACAGCAGGGCATCCAGATAGAAGAGGACAAAAGGGCATCCAGAGAGAGGAGAGAACAGAAGGGCATCCAAAGAAGGAGAAGAAGGAAGCAAATCTAGAGAGAGGAGAGAACAGAGGGCATTCAGAGAGAGGAGAGAACAGATGGGCATCGGGAGAGAGTAGAAGACAGAAGGTCATCCAGAGAGAGGAGATGATAGAAGGAAAGGAATAGATAGAAGGAAGGGAATCCAGAGAGAGGAGAGAACAGAAGCGCATCAAGAGAGAGAAGATTACGGAAGGTCATCAAGAGAGAGGAGAAGACAGAAGGGAATCCAGAGAGAGGAGAAAACAGAAGGGCATCAGGAGATAGGAGAAGACAGAAGGTCATCCAGAGGGAGGAGAGCAAAGATGGGCATCCACATAAAATAGTACAGAAGGGCATACAGAGAGAGTAGAAGACAGAAGGGCATCCAAAGAGAGGAAAAGAAAAATAGAAAATCCATAAAGAAGAGAGAACAGAAGTACATCCAGAGAGAGAAGAAGACAGAAGGGCATCCAGAAAGAGGAGAAGAGAAAAGGCATACAATGGAGAAGAGGACCGATGGACATCCTGAGAGAGGACAGTACAGAAGGCATTCAGGGAGAGAAGAGAACAGAAGGGCATCCAGAAAGAAGAGAGGACAGAAGGGCATCTAAGAGAGCAGAGAACAGAAGGGCATCCAGAAAGAGGAGAAAACAGAAGGGCATCGGGAGATAGGAGAAGACAGATGTGCATCCAGAGAGAAGAGAGCAAAGAAGGGCATCCACATAAAATAGTACAGAAGGTCATACAGAGAAAGGAGAAGACAGAATGGAATCCAAAGAGACGAGCGAACAGAAGGGCATTCGGAGAGAGGAGAAGACAGTAGGGCCTCAAGAGAAGAGAGGACAGAAAGGAATCCATAAAGAGAAGAGAAGGGCATCCAGAGAGAGAACAGAACAGAAGCGCATCCAGAGAGAAGAGGACAAAAGGGCATCCAGAGAGAGGAGAGAACAGAAGGGCATCCAGAGAGAGGAGAGTCGAGAAGGGCATCCAGAGAGAGGAGAAAACAGAAGGGCATCTGGAGAGAGGAGAGAGCAGAAGGGCATCCAGAGAGAGGAGAAAACAGAAGGGAATCCAAAGGGTGGAGAGAACAGAAGGGCATTCGGAGAGAGGAGAAGACATAAGAGCTTTTAGAGAGGAGAGGACAGAAGGCCAACCAGAGAGACGAGAGAACCGAAGAGAATCCAGAAAGAGGAGAGAACAGAAGGGCATCCAGAGAAGGAGAAGACAGAAGTGAATCCAGAGAGAGTAGAGAACAGAAGGTTCTTTGGAGAAAGGAGAGGACAGAAGGTCATCTAGGGAGAGGAGATGACAGTTGGGCATCCAGAGAGAGGATAAAAAATAGGTAATTCAGAAACAGGAGAGAACAGAAGTGCATCAAGAGAGAGGAGAAGACAGAGGGCATCCAGAGAGAGGAGAAGACAGAAGGGCATCCAGAGAGAGGAGAAGACAGAAGGGCATCCAGAGAGAGAAGAAGACAGTAGGGCATCCGGAGAGAGGAGAGAACAGAAGGGCATCAGAAAGAGTAGAGCGCAGTAGGGAATCCAAAGAGGAGAAAACTGAAGGGAATCCGGAGGAGGAGAAAACAGAAGGGCATCCAGAGAGAGGAGATGACAGAAGGGCATCCAGAGAGAGGAAAAGAAAAATAGAAAATCTTTAAAGAGGAGAGAACAGAAGTGCATCCACAGAGAAGAGAAGACAGAACAGCATCCAGAGAGAGGAGAGGATAGAACGGTATCTAGAGAGAGGAGAAGACAGTACGAATTCAGAGAGAGGAGAGAAAAAATGGTCATCCAGTGTGAGGAGAGACCAGAAGGGCACTGAGAGAGTGAGGAGAAGACAGAAGGGCACCGAGAGAGAGGAGAGACCAGAAGGGCATCCAGAAAGAGGAAAGAACAGAAGGTCTTCAAGAGAGAGGAGAAGACATAAGGGAATCCAGAGAGAGAGAAGAGAACAGAAGGGCATCCAGAGAGAGGAGAGAATAGAAGGGCATCAAGAGAGAGGAGAAGACAGAAGGGAATCCAGAGAGAAGAAAACAAAAATAAGGAATCCAGAAAGAGGAGAGAACAGAAGTGCATCCAGAGAGAGAAGACAGAAGGGCATCCAGAGAAAGGAGAGGATAGTACAGCATCCAGATAGAGGAGAAGACAGAAGGGAATCCAGTGAGAGGAGAGAAGAGAAGGGCATCCAGAGAGAGAAGAGACCAGAAGGCCATATAGAGAGAGGAGAAGACAAAAGAGCATCCAGGGAGAGGAGATGACAGAAGGGCATCCAGAGAGAGGAAAAGAAAAATAGGGAAATCAGAAAGAGGTGAGAACAGAAGTGCATACAGAGAGAGGAGAAGACAGAAGGGCCTCCAGAGAAAGAAGAGGATAGAACGGCATCCAGAGAGAGGAGAAGACAGAAGGGTATCCAGAGATAGGAGAGAAAAAGGGGCATCCAGAAAGAGGAGAGAGCAGAAGGGCATTGAGAGGGAGAGGAGAAGACAGAAGGAAATCCAGAGAGAGGAGAGAACAGAAGTGCATCAAGAGAGCGGAGAGAGTAGAAGGGCATCCAGAGAGAGGAGAAGACAGTACGGCATCCGATGAGAGGAGAGAACAGAAGGGCATCAGGAAAGAGGAGAAGACAAAAGGTCATCCAGAGACAGGAGATGACAGAAGGACATCCAGAGAGAGATAAATAAAAATAAGGAATGCAGAGAGAGGAGTGAACAGAAGTGCATCTAGAGAGAAGAGAAGACAGAAGGGCATCCAGAGAGAGGAGAAGACAGAAGGGCATCCAGAGAGCAGACAGACCAGACGGGCATTTGGAGAGAGGAGAGAACAGATAGGCGTTGGGAGTAATTAGAAACCAAATGTCATCCAGAGAGAGGAGATAATAGAAGGTAATACAGAGAGAGGAAAAGAAAAATAGGGAATCCAAAAAGAGGAGAGAACAGAAGTGCATCCAGAGGGAGGAGAAGACAGAAGGGCATCCAGAGAGAGGAGAAGACAGAAGAGAATGCAGAGAGAGGAGAGAACAGAAGGGAATCCCGAGAGAGGAGAGACCAGATTAGCATTCAGAGAGAGAATAAGACGGAAGGGCATCCGGAGAGAGGAGAGACCATAAGGGTATCCAGAGAGAGGAGAAGACAGAAGGACATCTGGAGAGAGGAAATGAGAGAAGGGAATCGAGAGAGAGGAAAAGAAAAAAAGGGAATCCTGAAAGAGAAGAGAACAGTAGTACATCCAGAGAGAGGAGAAGACAGAAGGGCATCCAGAAAGAGAATAGAACAGAAGGTCATCAAGAGAGAGGAAAAGAAAGAAGAGAATCCAGAGAGAGGAGAGAACAGAAAAGCATCCAGAGAGACGAGAGAGTAGAATGGCATACAGAGAGAGGAGAATACAGTAGGGCATCCAGAGAGAGGAGAGGACAGATGGGCATATGGGAGAGAGCAGAAGACAGAAGGTCATCCAGAGAGAGGAGAGAACAGAGGGTATACAGAGATAGGAGAGGATATAATTGCATCCAAAGAAAGGAAAAGACAGAATGGCATCCAGAGAGAGGAGAAGACAGAAGGGTATCCAGAGAGAGGTGGGAATAGAAGACCATCCAGAAAAAAAAGAGAACAGAATGTCATCAAGAGAGAGGAGAAGACAGAAAGGAATCCAGAGTGAGGAGAGAACAGAAGGGCATCCAGAGAGAAGAGAGTGTAGCAGAGCATCCAGAGAATGGAGAAGACAGTAGGGCATCCGAAGACGGAATAGAACAGAAGGGCATCGAGAGAGAGGAGAGAGCAAAAGGGCATCCAGAGAGAGGAGAAGACAGAAGGGCATCCAGAGAGAGGAGAACAAAGAAGGGCATCCACATAAAATAGTAGAGAAGGCCATACAGAGAGAGGAGAAGACAGAATTTCATCTAAATAGAGGAGAGTACAGAAGATCATCCAGAAAGAGGAGAGAACAGAAGGGCATCCAGAGAAAGAGTAGACAGAAGCGAATCCAGAGAGAGGAGAGAACAGAAGTGCATTCGGAGAGACGAAAGAACAGAAGGGCATCGGGAGAGAGGACAAGACAGAAGGTCATCTAGAGAGAGGAGATAACAGAAATTCATCCAGAGAGAGGAGAAGACAGAAGGGCTTCCATAGAGAGGAGTGGACAGAATGGCATCCAGTGATAAAAGAGAACAGAAGGGCTTCCAATGTTAGGGGAGAACAGAAGGGAATCCAGAGAGAGGAGAGAACAGAAAAACATCCCGAGAGAGGGTAAGACAGAAGGGCATACAAAGTGAGGAGAGAACAGAAGGGAATCTGTAGCGTGAAAAATTATAAAAGCCATTTTTTGAAATATGTGTAGATTTTTCGCCTTACAGAACACAGAACTGAAAATAAGATTTCAGGCCTTCACATTCCAGGTGAAGGGCACTTGCTGGATTACATTCCTCAAGCCTTACCCAAGGCAGGAAGACACATTCCTGACCACAGATAAAAGATGCTGCCACCTAGGTGGGGCTATAGCAGGAAGAAGAAAAAATAGTTAATCTGAAATAGTTGGTAAATGGCAGGATAGGACACAATAGCATGGTAAAAAACACATTTTTGTGAAGAATGAATGTGCAGAGTGATTTCACATGATTCTAGATAATTTGGGCTAGATTCCTCTGAAATGTTCCACTGTTATTGGTTACCCCTCATTGGTCTTCCCAGTGCTATGTTCAAAATTTGTAAAACAACCAATCAGGTTTAACCACTTGAAAATGTAACCATTCATGTGTAAGCATGCGAAAATGCAACCATTCATGTGTAAGTGCACGAAAATGCCTTCTTTTCCCCACCCCATGCTATAAAAGACCTTTTAACCCACAAGTAGGGGCCAAAAACCTGGCTCTTGGAGCGCAAGATCTTGACGTTTTGACCACCGGCTTACTTCCCTAAAAAAGCTCTGCTGATTGCATCCAGGTATGGTTTCTTGTGATATTTGGGTGGTTGAGATTTCTGGAGGCTTGAGAAAGTGTCTCCCAAGTATGGAGGTCTTCACATCCAGAGAGAGGAGAGAGCAGAATGGCATCCAGAGAGATGAGAAGACAGAAGGGAATCAAATAGGAAGAGAGAACAGAAGGGCATTCAGAGAGAGGAGAAGACAGAAGGGACTCAAGAGAGGAGAGGACAGAAGGGCATCCAGAGAGATGAGAGAATAGAAGAGAATCCAGAAAGAGGAGAGAACAGAAGGGCATCCAGAGAAGGAGAAGACAAGAGCGAATCTAGAGAGAGGAGAGAACAGAAGGGCATTTTGAGAGAGAAGAGAACAGATGGGCATCGGGAGATAGGAGAGTACAGAAGATCATCCAGAGAGAGGAGATGAAAGAAAGGCATCCATAGAGAGGTAAAGAAAAATAAGGAGTCCAGAAATAGGAGAGAACAGAAGTGCATCCACAGAGTGGAAAAGATAGAAGGGAATCCATAGAGAGGAGAGGATAGAACGGCATCCAGAGAGAGGAGAAGACAGAAGAAAATTCAGAGAGAGGAGATAACAGAAGGCCATGCAGAGAGAGGAGAGAGTAGAAGTGCTTCCAGAGAGAGGAGAAGACAGAAGGGCATCCAGAGAGAGAGGACGATAGAAGTGTATCCAGAGAGATGAAAAGAATAATAGGGAATCCAGGAAGAGGAGAGAACAGAAGTGCATCCAGATAAAGGAGAAGACAGAAGGGCATCCAGAGAGAGAGGACGATAGAAGGGCATCCAAAGAGATGAAAAGAATAAAAGGGAATCCAGAAAGTGGAGAGAACAGAAGTGCATCCAGAGAAAGGAGAAGACAGAAGGGCATCCAGAGAGCGAATACGATAGAACGGCATACAGAGAGAGGAGAAGACAGAAGGGTATCCAGAGAGAGGAGAGAAAAAAAGGGCATCCATAGCGAGGAGAGAGCAGAAGGGCATTGAGAGAGAGAGGGGAATACAGAAGGGCATTCGGAGAGAGGAGAGAACAGAAAGTCATCCAGAAAGAGGAGAGAACAGAAGGTCATCAAGAGAGAGGAGAAAACAGAAGGGAATCCAGAGAGAGGAGAGAACAGAAGGGCATCCTGAGAGAGGAGAGAGCAGAAGGGCTTCCAGACAGAGGAGAAGACAGAAGGGAATCCAAAGGGAAGAGAGAACAGAAGAGCATTCAGAGAGAGGAGAAGACAGAAGGGACTCAAGAGAGGAGAGGACAGAAGGGCATTCAGAGAGATGAGAGAACAGAAGAGAATCCAGAAAGAGGAGAGAAACAGAAGGGCATCCAGAGGAGAAGTCAGAAGCGAATCCAGAGAGAGGAGAGAACAGAAGGGCATTCGAAGAGAGAAGAGAACCGATGGGCATCGGGAGATAGGAGAGTACAGAAGGTCATCCAGAGAGAGGAGATGAAAGAAATGTATCCATAGAGAGGTAAAGAAAAATAGGGAGTCCAGAAATAGGAGAGAACAGAAGTGCATCCACAGAGTGGAGAAGACAAAAGGGAATCCATAGACAGGAGAGGATAGAACGGCGTCCAGAGAGAGAAGAAGACAGAAGAAAATTCAGAGAAAGGAGATAACAGAAGGCCATGCAGAGAGAGGAGAGAGTAGAAGGGCATCCAGAGAGAGGAGAAGAAAGAAGGTCATCCAGAGAGAGAGGACGATAGAAGAGCATCCAGAGAGATGAAAAGAATAATAGGGAATCCAGGAAGAGGAGAGAACAGAAGTGAATCCAGAGAGAGGAGAAGACAGAAGGGCATCCAGAGACAAAGAGGATAGAACGGCATAAAGAGAGATTAGACGACGGAAGGGTATCCAGAGAGAGGAGAGAAAAAAGGGCATCCAGATAGAGGAGAGAGCAGATGGCATTGAGAGAGAGAGGGGAATACAGAACGGCATTCGGAGAGAGGAGAGAACAGAAGGGCATCCAGAGAGGAGAGACCAGAAGTTCATTGAGAGAAAGGAAAAGACAGAAGGGCATCTGGAGAGAGGAGAGAACAGAAGTGCATCCAGAAAGAGGAGAGAACAGAAGGTCATCAGGAGAGAGGAGAAGACTGAAGGGAATCCAGAGAGAGGAGAGAACAGAATCGCATCCTGAGAAAGGAGAGTGTAGAAGGTCATCCAGTGAGAGGAGAAGACAGTACAGCATCTGGAGAGAGGAGAGAACAGAAGGGCATAGGGAGAGAGGAGAAGACAAATGGTCATCCAGAGTGACGGGATGACAGAAGGGCACTCAGAGAGAGGAAAAGAAAAATAGGGAATGCAGAGAGAGGAGAGAAGAGAAGTGCATCCTGAGAGAGGAGATGACTGAAGGGAATCCAGAGAGAGGAGAGAAGAGAAGGGCATCCAGAGAGAGGAGAGACCAGAAGAGCATCCAGAGAGAGGAGAAGACAGAAGGGCATCCAGGGAGAGGAGATGACAGAAGGGCAATCAGAGAGAGGAAAAGAAAAATAGGGAATCCAGAAAGAGGAGAGAACAGAAGTGCATCCAGAGAGAGGAGAAGACAGAAGGGCATCCAGAGAAAGGAGAGGATAGAACATCATCCAGAGAGAGGAGAAGACAGAAGGGTATCCAGAGAGAGGAGAGAAAAAAAGGGCATCCAGAGAGAGGAGAGAGCAGAAGGGCATTGAGAGAGAGAGGAGAAGACAGAAGGGCATTCAGGAGAGAAGAGAGAACAGAAGAGCATCCAGAAAGAGGAGAGAACAGAAGGTCATCAAGAGAGAGGAGAAGGCAGAAGGGAATCCAGAGAGAGGAGAGAACAGAAGTGCATCAAGAGAGTGGAGAGAGTAGAAGGGCATCCAGAGAGAAGAGAAGACAGTATGGCATCCGATGAGAGGAGAGAACAGAAGGACATCAGGAGAGAGGAGAAGACAAAATGTCATCCAGAGTAAGGAGATGACAGAAGGGCATCCAGAGAGAGGAAAAGAAAAATAGGGAATGGAAAAAGAAAAGAGAACAGAAGTTCATCCAGAAAGAAGAGAAGACAGAAGGGCGTCCAGAGAGCAGAGAGAACAGAAGGGCATTTGGAGAGAGGAGAGACAGATAGGCATGGGGAGTAATTAGAAGCCAAAGGTCATTCAGAGAAAGGAGATGATAGAAGGTCATCCAGAGAGAGGGAAAGAAATATAGGGAATCCAAAACGAGGAGAGAACAGAAGTGCATCCAGCGAGAGGAGAAGACAGAAGGGCATCCAGAGAGAGGAGAAGACAGAAGGGAATGCAGAGAGAGAAGAGAACAGAAGGGCATCCCGAGAGAGGAGAGACCAGATTGGCATTCAGAGAGAGGAGAAGACAGAAGGGCATCTGGAGAGAGGAAAGAACATAAGGGTATCCAGAGGGAGGAGAAGACAGAAGGGCATCTGGAGAGAGGAATTGAGAGAAGGGTAATGAGAGAGAAGAAAAGAAAAAAAGGGAGTTCTGAAAGAGGTGAGAACAGAAGTACATCCAGAAAGAGGAGAAGACAGAAGGGCATCCAGAAAGAGAAGAGAACAGACAGACATCAAGAGAGAGGAGAAGAAAGAAGAGAATTCAGAGAAAGGAGAGAACAGAAGGGCATCCAGGAAGAGGAGAGAGTAGAAGGGCATACAGAGAGAGCAGAATACAGTAGGGTATCCGGAGAGAGGAGAGGACAGATGGGCATCAGGAGAGAGGAGAAGACAGATGTCAATACAGAGAGAGGAGAGAACAGAGGGCATTTGGAGAGAGAAGAGAACAGATGGGCATCGGGAGAGAGTAGAAGACAGAAGGTCATCCAGAGAGAGGAGATGATAGAAGTGCATCCAGAGAGAGGAGAAGACAGAAGGGCATCCAGAGAGAGGAGAAGACAGAAAAGAATGCAGAGAGAGGAGAGAACAAAAGGGCATCCCGAGAGAGGAGAGACAAGATTGGCATTCAGAGAGAGGAGAAGACAGAAGGGCACCCAGAGGGAGGAAGAACCATAAGGGTATCCAGAGGGAGGAGAAGACAGAAGGGCATCTGCAGAGAGGAAAAGAGAAGGGAAATGAGAGAGAGGAAAACAAAAAAAGGGAATCCTGAAAGAGGAGAGAACAGAAGTGCATCCAGAGAGAGGAGAAGACAGAAGGGCATCCAGAAAGAGAAGAGAACAGAAGGACATCAAGAGAGAGGAGAAGAAAGAAGAGAATCCAGAGAGAGGAGAGAACAGAAGGGCATCCAGAGAGAGGAGAGAGTAGAAGGGCATACAGACAGAGCAGAATACAGTAGGGTATCCGGAGAGAGGAGAGGACAGATGGGCATCAGGAGAGAGGAGAAGACAGATGCCAATACAGAGAGAGGAGAGAACAGAGGGCATTTTGAGAGAGAAGAGAACAGATGGGCATCGGGAGAGAGTAGAAGACAGAAGGTCATCCAGAGAGAGGAGATGATAGAAGGGCATCCAGAGAGAGGAAAAGAACAATAGGGAATCCACAAAGAGGAGAGAACAGAAGTGAATCTAGAGAGAGGAGAAGACAGAAGGGCATCCAGAGAGAGGAGAGGATAGAATGACATCCAGAGAGAGGAGAGGATAGAACGGCATTCAGAGAGAGGAGAAGACAGAAGGGTATCCAGAGAGAGGAGAGAACAGAAGGGCATCCAGAGAAAGGAAAGACCAGAAGGGTATCCAGAGAGAGGAGAAGACAGAAGGGAATCCAGAGAGAGGAGAGAACAGAAGGGCATGCAGAGAGAAGAGAGTATAGCAGGGCATCCAGAGAGAGGAGAAGACAGTAGGGCAACAGAAGAGGGAAGAGAACAGAAGGGCATCCAGAGAGAGGAGAGGGCAAAAGGGCATCCAGAGAGAGGAGTAGAGAGAAGGGCATCCAGAGAGAGGAGAACAACGAAGGGCATCCACATAAAATAGTACAGCAGGCCATACAGAAAGAGGAGAAGAAGGAAGTTCATCTAGATAGAGGAGAGTACTGAAGATCATCCAGAAAGAGGAGAGAACAGAAGGGCATCCAGAGAAAGAGAAGACAGAAGCAAATCCAGAGAGAGGAGAGAACCAGAAGTGCATTCGGAGAGAGGAGAGAACAGAAGGGCATCGGGAGAGAGGACAAGACAGAAGGTCACCCAGAGAGAGGAGATAACAGAAATTCATCCAGAGAGAGGAGAAGACAGAAGAGCTTCCAGAGATAGAAGAGGACAGAATGGCATCCAGTGAGAGGAGAGAACAGATGGGCATCAAGAGAGAGGAGAAGGCAGAAGGGAATCCAGAGAGAGAAGAGAACAAAAGTGCATCAAGAGAGAGAAGAGAGTAGAAGGGCATCCATAGAGAGGAGAAGACAGTACAGCATCCGACGAGAGGAGAGAACAGAAGGGCATCAGGAGAGAGGAGAAGACAAAAGGTCATCCAGAGAGAGGAGATGACAGAAGGGCATCTAGAGAGAGGAAAAGAAAAATAGGGAATGCAGAGAGAGGAGAGAACAGAAGTGCATCCAGAGAGAAGAGAAGACAGAAGGGCATCCAGAGATTGGAGAGAACAGAAGGGCATTTGGAGAGAGGAGAGAACAGATAGGCATTGGGAGTAATTAGATGCCAAAGGTCATCCAGAGAGAGGAGATGATAGAAGGTCATCCAGAGAGAGGAAAAGAAGAATCCAGAAAGAGGAGAGAACAGAAGTGCATCCAGAGAGCGGAGAAGACAGAAGGGCATCTAGAGAGAGGAGAAGACAGAAGGGAATGCAGAGAGAGGAGAGAACAGGAGGGCATCCCGAGAGAGGAGAGACCAGATTTGCATTCAGAGAGAGGAGAAGACAGAAGGGCATCCGGAGAGAAGAGAGACCATAAGGGTATCCAGAGGGAGGAGAAGACAGAAGGGCATCTGGAGAGAGGAGATGGGAGAAGGGAATTGAGAGAGAGGCAAAGAAAAAAAGGGAATCCTGAAAGAGGAGAGAACAGAAGTGCATCCAGAGAGAGAAGACAGAAGGGCATCCAGAAAGAGAAGAGAACAGAAGGTCATCAAGAGAGAGGAAAAGAAAGAAGAGAATCCAGAGAGAGGAGAGAACAGAAGGGCATCCAGGGAGAGGAGAGTGTAGAACGGAATACAGAGTGAGGAGAATACAGTAGGACATCCAGAGAGAAAAGAGGACAGATGGGCATCAGGAGAGAGGAGAAGACAGATGCGAATACAGAGAAAAGAGAGAACAGAGGGCATTCGGAGAGAGAGAACAGATGGGCATCGGGAGAGAGTAGAAGACAGAAGGTCATCCAGAGAGAAGAGATTATAGAAGGGCATCCAGAGAGAGGAAAAGAAAAATAGGGAATCCACAAAGAGGAGAGAACAGAAGTGAGTCTAAAGAGAGGAAAAGACAGAAGGGCATCCAGAGAGAAGAGAGGATAGAATGACATCCAGAGGGAGGAGAGGATAGAACGGCATCCAGAGAGAGGAGAAGACAGAAGGGTATCCAGAGAGAGGAGAGAACAGAATGGCATCCAGAGAAAGGAAAGACCAGAAGGGCATGCAGAGAGAGGAGAAGACAGAAGCGAATCCAGAGACAGGAGAGGACAGAAGGGCATCCAGAGAGAAGAGAGTATAGCAGGGCATCCAGAGAGAGGAGAAGACAGTAGGGCATGAGAAGAGGGAAGAGAACAGAAGGGCATCCAGAGAGAGGAGAGGGCAAAAGGGCATCCAGAGAGAGGAGAAGACAGAAGGGCATCCAGAGAGAGGAGAACAAAGAAGGGTGTCCACATAAAATAGTACAGAAGGCCATACAGAGAGAGGAGAAGACAGAAGTTCATCTAGATAGAAGAGAATACAGAAGATCATCCAGAAAGAAGAGAGAACAGAAGGGCATCCAGAGAAAGAGAGGACAGAAGCGAATCCACAGTAAGGAGTGAACAGAAGTGCATTCAGAGACAGGAGAGAACAGAAGGGCATCGGGAGAGAGGACAAGACAGAAGGTCATCCAGAGAGAGGAGATAACAGAAATTCATCCAGAGAGAGGAGAAGACAGAAGGGCTTCCAGATAGAGGAGAGGACAGAATGGCATCCAATGAGAGGAGAGAACAGAAGGGCATCCAATGTTAGGGTAGAACAGAAGGGAATCCAGAGAGAGGAGAGAACAGAAAAGCATCCCAAGAGAGGGGAATGCAGAAGGGCATACAAAGTGAGGAGAGAACAGAAGGGAATCTGTAGCGCGAAAAATTATAAAGGCCATTTTTTGAAATATGTGTAGATTTTTCACCTTACAGAACACAGAACTGAAAATAAGATTTCAGGCCTTCACATTCCAGGTGAAGGACACTTGCTGGATTACATTCCTCAAGCCTTACCCAAGGCAGGAAGACACATTCCTGACCACAGATAAAAGATGCTGCCACCTAGGTGGGGCTATAGCAGGAAGAAGCAAAGATAGTTAATCTGAAATAGTTGGTAAATGGCAGGAAATACCACAATAGCATGGTAAAAACCACATTTTTGTGAAGAATGAATGTGCAGAGTGATTTCACATGACTCTAGATCATTTGGGCTAGATACCTCTGAAATGTTCCACTGTTATTGGTTACCCCTCCCTTGGTCTTTCCAGTGCTATGTTCAGAAATTGTAAAACAACCAATCAGGTGTAACCAAGCGAAAATGCAACCATTCATGTGTAAGTTCGCGAAAATGCAACCATTAATGTGTAAGTGCATGAAAATGCCTTCTTTTCCACAACCCATGCTATAAAAGACCTTTTAACCCACCAGTTGGGGCCAAAAACCTGGCTCTTGGAGCTCAAGATCTTGTCATTTTGACCACAAGCTTACTTCACTAAAAAGACTCTGCTGACTGCGTCCAGGTATGGTTTCTTGTGATATTTGTGTGGTCGAGATTTCCGGAGGTTTGAGGAAGTGTCTCTCAAGTATGGAGGTCTTCACATCCAGAGAGAGGAGAGAGCAGAAGTGCATCCAGAGAGAGCAGTGACCAGAAGGCCATCCAGAGAGAGGAAAATATAGAAGGGAATCCGGAGCGAGGAGATGACAAAAGGGCATCCAGGGAGAGGAAAAGAAAAATAGGGAATCCAAAGAGAGGAGAGAAAGAAGTGCATCCAGAGAGAGGAGAAGACAGAATGACATCCAGAGAGAGGAGAGGATAGAACAGCATCCAGAGATAAGAGAAGACAGAAGGGAATCCATAGACAGGAGAGAAAAAACAGAGCATCCAGAGAGAGGAGAGACCAGAAGGTCACTGAGAGAGTGAGGAGAAGACAGAAGGTCATCTGAAGAGAGGAGAGGACAGAAGGGCATCCAGAAAGAGGAGAGAACTGAAGGTAATCAAGGGAGAGGAGAAGACAGAAGGGAATCCAGAGAGAGGAGATAACAGAAGGCCATCCAGAGAGAGGAGAGAGTAGAAGGGCATCCAGAGAGAGGAGAAGACAGAAGGGCATCCGGAGAGAGAGGATGATAGAAGGGCATCCAGAGAGATGAAAAGAATAATAGGGAATCCAGGAAAAGGAGAGAACAGAAGTGCATCCAGAGAGAGGATAAGACAGAAGGGCATCCAGAGAGAAGAGGCTAGAACAGCATACAGAGAGAGGAGAAGACAGAAGGGTATCCAGAGAGAGAAGAGAGCAGAAGGGCATTGAGAGAGAGAGAGGGGAATACATAAGGGCATTCGGAGAGAGGAGAGAACAGAAAGGCATCCAGAAAGAGGAGAGAACAGAAGGTCATCAAGAGAGAGGAGAAGACAGAAGGGAATCCAGAGAGAGGAGAGAACAGAATGGCATCCTGAGAGAGGAGAGTGTAGAAAGGAATCCAGAGACAGGAGAAGACAGTACGGTATCTGGAGAGAGGAGAGAACAGAAGGGCATAGGGAGAGAGGAGAAGACAAATGGTCATCCAGAGTGAGGAGATGACAGAAGGGCATTCAGAGAGAGGAAAAGAATAATAGGGAATGCAGAGAGAGGAGAAAACTGAAGTGCATCCTGAGAGAGGAGACAACAGAAGAGTATGCAAGTAGAGGAGAGAACAGAAGGGCATCCAGAAAGAGGAGAGAACAGAAAGGCATCAACAGAGAGGAGAAGACAGAAGGGAATCCAGAGAAAGGAGAGGACAGAAGGACATCCCGAGGGAAGAGAGAACAGAAGGGCATCCAGAGAGAGGAGAAGACAGAAGGGCATCCAGAGAGAGGAGATGATAGAACGGCATCCAGAGAGAGGAGAAGACAGAAGGGAATCCATAGAGAGGAGAGAACAGAAGGGCATCCAGAGATAGGAGAGACCAGAACGGCATCCAAGGAGAGCAGAAGACAGAAGGGCATCTGGAGAGAAGAGAGAACAGAAGGTCATCCAGAAAGAGGAGAGAACAGAAGTGTATCAAGGGAGAGAAGAAGACAGATGGGAATCCAGAGAGAGGAGAGAACAGAAGGGCATCCAGAGAGATTAGAGAGTAAAAAGGCATCCAGATAGAGGAGAAGACAGTAGGGCATCCGGAGAGAGGAGAGATCAGATGGGCGTCCAGAAAGAGGAGAGAGCAGAAGGGCATCCAGAGAGAGGAGAAAACCGAAGGAAATTCAGAGAGAGGAGAGAACCGAAGGGCATCCAGAGAGAGGAGAGAGCAGAAGGGCATCCAGAGAGAGGAGAAAACAGTAGGGCATCCAGAAAGAGGAGAAGAGAGAAGGGCATCGGGAGATAGGAGAAAACAGAAGGGCATCCCGAGAGACGAGAGGAAAAAGGGCATCCACATAAAATAGTACAGAAGGCCATACAGAGAGAGCAGAAAACAGAAGGACATCTAGATAGATTAGAGAACAGAAGGGCATCCAGATAGAGGAGAGAACAGAAGGGCATCCAGAGAAGGAAAAGTCAGAAGCGAATCCAGAGAGAGGAGAGAACAGAAGTGCATTCGGAGAGAGGAGAGAACAGAAATTCATCCAGAAAGAGGAGAAGACAGAAGGGTATCCAGAGAGAGGAGGGGACAGAATTGCATCTAGTGAGAGGCGAGAACAGAAGGGCATCCATTGTTAGGGGAGAATAGAAGGGAATCCAGAAAGAGGAGAGAACATAAAAGCATCAAGAGAGAGGGGAATGCAGAAGGGCATACAAAGTGAGGAGAGAACAGAGAGGAATTTGTAGAGTGAAAAATTATAAAGGCCATTTTTTGAAATATGTGTAGATTTTTTGCCTTACAGAACACAGAACTGAAAATAAGATTTCAGGTCTTCACATTCCAGGTGAAGGACACTTGCTGGATTACATTCCTCAAGCCTTACCCAAGGCAGGAAGACACATTCCTGAACACAGATAAAAGATGCTGCCACCTAGGTGGGGCAATAGCAGGAAGAAGAAAAGATAGTTAATCTGAAATAGTTGGTAAATGGCAGGATAGGACACAATAGCATGGTAAAAACCACATTTTTGTGAAGAATGAGTGTGCAGAGTGATTTCACATGACTCTAGACCATTTGGGTAGATTCCTCTGAAATGTTCCACTGTTATTCATTACGCCTCCCTTGATCTTCCCAGTGATATGTTCAAAATTTGTAAAACAACCAATCATGTGTAACCACGTGAAAATGCAACCATTCATGTGTAACCGCGCGAAAATGCTATCATTCATGTGTAAGCCTGAGAGAATGCAACCATTCATGTGTAAGCATGTGAAAATGCCTTCCTTTCCCCACCCCATGCTATAAAATACCCATTAACCCATCACTCAGGGCCAAAAACCTTGCTCTTGGAGCTAAAGAGCTTGTCATTTTGACAGCCTGCATACTTCCCTAATATAGCCTCTGCTGATTGCATCAATGTATGGTATCTTGTGATCATTGGGTGGTTAGATTTTTGGAGTCTTGAGGAAAGGTCTCCTGATTATGGAGGTCTTCACATCCAGAGAGAGGAGAGAGCATAAGGGCATTCAGAGAGAGGAGAAGACAGAAGGGCATCCAGAGAGAGGAGACCAAATATGGGCATCCACATAAAATAGTACAGAAGGCCATACAAGGAGAGGAGAAGACAGAAGGGCATCTAGATAGAGGAGAGGACAGAAGGGCATCCATAAAGAGAAGAGAACAGAAGGGCATCCAGGGAGAGGACAGAACAGAAGGGCATCCAGAGAGAAGAGGACAAAAGGGCATCCAGAGAGAGGAGCGAACAGAAGGGCATCCAGAAAAGGAGAAGACAGAAACGAATCCAGAGAGAGGAGAGAACAGAAGAGCATTGGCAGAAAGAAGACAGAAGGGCATCCAGAGAGAGGAGAGCAAAGAAGGGCATCCACATAAAATAGTACAGAAGGCCATCCAGAGAGAGGAGAAGACAGAAGGGCATCTAGAGAGAGGAGAAGACAGAAGGGAATCCATAGAGAGGAGAAGACAAAAAGGGAATCCAGAGAGAGGACAGAACAGAAGGGCATCCAGAGAGAGGAGAAAACAGAAGGGTATCAAGAGAGAGGAGAGGACAAAAGGCTATTCAGAGAGAGGAGAGAACAGAAGGGCATCCAGAAAAAGGAGAAGACAGAAGGGCATCCACAGACAGGAGAGGACAAAAGGACATCCCGAGAGTAGAAAGAACAGAAGGGCATCCAGAGAGATGATAGAACAAGAGAGAACACAGAAAGAGGAGAGAACAGCAGCCCATCCAGAGAGAGCATAAGACTGAAGGACATCCTGAGAGGAAAGAGGGCTGAAGGGCATCCAGAGAGAGAAGAAGACAGAAGGGCATCCAGAGAGAGATGACAGAATTGCATTCAGTGAGAGGAGAGAACACAAGGGCATCCAGGTAGAGTAGAGAACAGAAGGGCATCCAGAGAGAAGAGAGGACAGAAGAGAATCCAGAGAGAGGAGAGAACAGATGGGCATCCAGAGAGAATAGAGGACAGAAGGGCTTCTAGATAGAGGAAAAGACAGAAGGGAATCCAGAGAGAGGAGAAGACAAAAAGGGAATCCAGAGAGAGGAGAGAACAGAAGGGCATCCAGAGAGAGGAGAAAACAGAAGGTTATCAAGACAGAGGAGAGGACAAAAGGGCATACAGAGAGAGGAGAGAACAGAAGGGCATACAGAGAAAGGAGAAGACAGAAGGTCATCCAAAGAGAGGAGAGGCAAAAGGACATCCAGAGAGAAGAAAGAACAGAAGGGCATCCAGAGAGATGATAGAACAGTAGATAAAACAGAAAGAGGAGAGAACAGCAGCCCATCCTGAGAGAGCATAAGACTGAAGGACATCCTGGGAGAGAAGAGGACTGAAGGGCATCCAGAGATAGGAGAAGATAGAAGGGCATCCAGGAAGAGGAGATGACAGAATTGCAACCAGTGAGAGGAAAGAACAGAAGGGCATGTAGTGAGAGGAGAAGACAGAAGGTTATCCAGAGTGAGGAGAATATTGTCAGGCATCTAGTGAATGGAGAAAACAGAAGGGCAAGTAGAGAGAAGAGAACAGTAGAGAATTCAGCAAAAGCAGAGGACAGAAGGGCATCCAGTCAGAGGAGAGAATAGAAGGGCATCCAGTGAGAGGAGAAGGCAGAAGGGGATCTGGAGAGAGGAGAGGACAGAATGGCATCCCGAGAGAGTTGAGAACAGAAAAGGCATCCAGAGAGAAGAGAGAATAGAATAGAATCAAGAAAAAGAAGAGAACAGAAAGGCATCCAGAGAGAGCAGAAAACTGACGGACATCCAGAGAACGAAGTGCAAAGAAGGGCATCCAGAGAGAGGAGAGGACAGAAGGGAATCCAGAGAGATTAGAGGACAAAAGGTCATCCAGAGAGAGGCGAATACAGAGGTGAATACAGAGAGAGGAGAGAACAGAAGGGCATATGGAGAGAAAAGAAGACAGAAGGGCATAAAGAGAGAGGAGACGACAGATGTGCATCCAGAGAGAGGAGAGAACAGAAAGCCATCCAGAGTGAGGAGAAAGCAGAAAGGCATCTGGAGAGAGAGGAGAGAAAAGAGTGGCATCCGGAAAAAGGAGAGAACAGAAGGCCATCCAGAGTGAGGAGAGTACAGAAGGGCATCCAGAGAGAGGAGGGGACCGAAGGGCATCCAGAGAGAATAGAGGACAGAAGGGCATCCAGAGAGAGGAGAAGACAGAAGGGAATCCAAAGAGAGGAGAGAACAGAAGGGCATATAGAGAGAGGAGAAGACAGAAGGACATCAGAGAGAGGAGAGGACAGAATTGCATCCAGTGAGAGGAGAGAACAGAAGGTCATCTAGAGAGGAGAAGACAGAAGGGCATCCAGAGAGAGGAGAAGAGAGAAGGCATCCAGATGGAGAAGAGGACCAACGGGCATCCTGAGAGAGGAGAGTACAGAAGGCATTCAGGTAGAGAAAAGAACAGAAGGGCATCCAGAGAGAAGAGTGGACAGAAGGGCATCCAGAGAGAGGAGAAGACAGAAGGGAATCCAAAGAGAGGAGAGAACAGAAGGCCATACAGAGAGAAGATAAGATAGAAGGGCATCCAGAGAGAGGAGAGAAAAGAAGGGCATCCAGGGAGAAGGAAAAGAAAAATAGGGAATCCAGAAAGAGGAGAGAACAGAAGTGCATCCAGAGAGAGGAGAAGACAGAAGGGCATTCAGAGAAAGGAGAACATAGAACGGCATCCAGAGAGAGGAGAAGACAGAAGTGTATCCAGAGAGGAGAGAAAAAAAGGTTATCTAGAGAGAGAAGAGCCTAGAAGAGCATTAAGAGAGAGAGGAGAAGACAGAAGGGCATCCGTAGAGAAGAGAGAACAGAAGGGCATCCAGAAAGAGGAGAGAAGAGAAGGTCATCAATAGAGAGGAGAGAGTAGAAGGGCATCCAGGGAGAGGAGAAGACAGAAGGACATAGAGAGAAAGAGGAGAGAAAAGAAGGGCATTCAGAAAGAGGAGAAAACAGAAGGGCATCAAGAGAGAGGAGAAGACAGAAGGGAATCCAGAGAGATTAGAGAATGGAAGAGCATCCAGAGAGAGGAGAAGACAGTAGGGCATCCGGAGAGAGGAGAGAACAGATGGGCATCCAGAGAGAGGAAAAGACAGAAGGGCATCTTGGGAGAGGAGATGACAGAAGGGCATCCAGAGAGAGGAAAAGAAAAATAGGGAATCCAGAAAGAGTAGAGAACAGAAGTGCATCCAGAGAGAGGAGAAGACTGAAGGGTATCCAGAGAGAGGATAAGATAGAACGGCATCCAGAAAGAGGAGAGGACAGAAGGAAATCCAGAGAGAGGAGAGAAGAAAGGGCATCCATAGAGAGGAGAGACCAGAAGGGCATAGAGAAGAGAGAGTAGAAGACAGAAGGGCATCCGGAGAGAGGAGAGAACAGAAGGGCATCCAAAAAAATGAGAGAACATAAGGTCATCAAGAGAGAGGAGGAGACAGAAGGGAATTCAGAGAGAAGAGAGAACAGAAGGGCATCCAGAGAGAGGAGAGAGTAGAAGGGCATCCAGAGAGAGGAGAAGACAGTAGGGCATCCGGAGAGAGGAGAGAACAGAAGGGCATCCAGAGAGAGGAGAGCAAAGAAGGGCATCCACATAAAATAGTACAGAAGGCTATACAGAGAGAAGAAAAGACAGAAAGGCATCTAGATAGAGGAGAGAACAGAAGGGCATTCAGAAAGAGGAGAACACAGAAGGGCATCCAGAGAAGGAGAAGACAGAAGGGAATCCAGAGAGAGGAGAGAACAGAAGGGCATTTGGAGTGAGGAGAGAACAGAAGGGCATCGGTAGAGAGAAGAAGACAAAAGGTCATCCAGAGAGAGGAGATGACAGAAGGGCATCCAGAGAGAGGAAAAGATAAAAAGGGAATGCAGAGAGAGGAGAGAACAGAAGTGCAAGCTGAGAGAGGAGACAACAGAAGGGTATGCAGAAATAGGAGAGAACAGAAGGGCATCCAGATAGAGGAGAGAACAGAAAGGCATCCAGAGAGAGGAGAAGGCAGAAGGGAATCCAGAGAGAGGAGAGGACAGAAGGACAACCCGAGAGAAGAGAGAACAGAAGGGCATCCAGAGAGAGGAGAAGACAGAAGGGAATCAATACACAGGAGAGAACAGAGGGGCATACAGAGAGAGGATTGACCAGAAGGTCATCAAGGGAGAGGAGAAGACTGAAGGGCATCCAGAGAGAACAGAGAACAGAAGGGGCTCCAGAAAGAGTAGAGAACATAAGGGCATCAAGAGAGAGGAGAAGATTGAAGGGAATCCAGAGAGAAGAGAAAACAGAAGGGCTTCCAGAGAGAGGAGAGAGTAGAAGGGCATCAAGAGAGAGGAGAAGTCAGTAGGGCATCCGTAGAGAGGAGAGAACAGAAGGGCCTCCAGAAAGAGGAGAGAACAGAAGGGCATCAAGAGAGAGGAGAAGACAGAAGGGAATCCAGAGAGAGGAGAGAACAGAAGGGCATCCAGGGAGAAGAGAGAGCAGAAGGGCATCCAGAGAGAGGAGAAGAGAGTAGGGCATCCAGAAAGAGGAGAAGACAGAAGGGAATCAGGAGATAGGAGAAGACAGAAGGGCATCCACAGAGACGAGAGCAAATAAGGCATCCACATAAAATAGTACAGAAGATTATACAGAGAGAGGAGAAGACAGAATGACATCCATATAAAAGAGAGAACAGAAGGGCAAGCAGAAAGAGGAGAGAACAGAAAGGCATCCATTAAAGTAGAAGACAGAAGCGAATCCTGAGAGAGGAGAGAACAGAAGGGAATCGGAAGAGAGGAAAAGACAAAAGGTCATCCAGAGAGAGGAGAGAACAGAAATGCATCCAGAAAGAGGAGAAGACAGAAGGGCATCAAGAGAGAGGAGAGGACAGAATGGCATCCAGTGAGAGGAGAGAAGAGAAGGGCATCCAATGTTAGGGGAGAATAGAAGGGCATCCAGAGAGAAGAGAAGACAGTAGGGCATCCAGAGAGAGGAGAGAACAGATGGGCATCGGGAGAGAGGAGAAGACAGAAGGTCTTCCAGAGAGAGGAGATGACAGAAGGGCAACCAGAGAGAGGAAAAGAAAAATAGGGAATCCAGAAAGAGGAGAGAACAGAAGTGCATCCAGGAGAGAGGAGAAGACAGAAGTGCATCCAGAGAAAGGAGTGGATAGAACGGCATCCAGAGAGAGGAGAAGACAAAAGGGTATCCAGAGTGGAGAAAAAAGGGCATCCAGAGAGAGGAGAGCCTAGAAAGGCAGAGAGAGAGAGAGAGAGAGAGAGAGAGAGAGAGAGAGAGAGAGAGAGAGAGAGAGAGAGAGAGAGAGACAGAAGGGTATCCGGAAAGAGGAAAGAACAGAAGGGCATCCAGAAAGAAGAAAGAACAGAAGGACATCAATAGAGAGGAGAGAGTAGAAGGGCATCCAGAGAGAGGAGAGACCAGAAGGGCATCCAGTGAGAGGAGAAGACAGAAGGGCATAGAGAAAGAGGAGAGAACAGAAGGGCATCCAGAAAGAGGAGAAAACAGAAGGGCATCTAGAGAGAGGACAAGACAGAAGGGAATCCAGAGAGATTAGAGAATAGAAGGGCATCCAGAGAGAGGAGAAGACAGTAGGGAATGAGAGAGAGGAGAAGAAAGAATGGCATCCGGAGAGAGGAGATGACAGAAGAACATCCAGAGAGAGGAAAAGACAAATAGGGAATTCAGAAAGAGGAGAGAACAGAAGGGCATCCAGAGAGAGTAGAAGACAGAAGGGCATCCTGAGAGAGGAGAGGATAGAACGGCATCTAGAGAGAGGGGAAGACAGAAGGGAATCCAGAGAGAGGAGAGAACAGAAGGGCATCCAGATAGAGGAGAGACCAGAAGGGCATCTAGAGAGAGGGGAAGACTAAAGGAA
>NW_023045481.1:0-30128 GCF_011762505.2 Arvicanthis niloticus | reverse complement strand
CACTCCCTTCTAATCTTCTTTGGTCCTCTCCTTCCCTTCTCCTTCTCATCCTCTACCTGTCCCCATTTTCAACGGCCTCTCATTCAATCTTTCCCTCCAGTGCTCAATCACTGGCTCTAGCCTTTACTGACCAGATAAAAAGGGGAAAGGTTCACATGAGATCACCTGAGTACATGATTCATTGCTCATTGGGGACAACTGTTCTTGAGGAAACAGAATAAACATCAGAGTTCAAACAGAATCAGGACAACCCACAATGTTTCTACATCACAAACATTTTACTGAATTAATTATAAGGTTAATATTTTCAAGACTAAATTTAAAAACTGTGAAGCAGATTTTAGATTATTAAAAAGGGTAGTGAGGTGAGAGTGGGTGGGTGGATGGGGAGCACCCTCATAGAGGCAGGGGTGGGGATGAGAAAGGGGGGTTGTGAAGGAGAAACTGGGATGAGTGACAATATTTGAAATATAAATAAATAAAATAACCAATTCAAAAATAAAAAGAGGTTTGTTTAATGTCTGAGGTGTTTCCAAGACTAAGCATTAAATATTAACAGAATATTTTAGGTAAAAATCAAGAGATTATATAATTGATTGATGTATAAATAATATATACTCATATAATGGACATTTATTTCATATATATGTACAATATGTAATATACAATATATGATATAGTATACTTATTACACTGGCTTCAGATTAGTCAAACAGTGGCTATCTATGGATGGATATTCATAAATGTAGTGGTTTTTCAGTCCACACAGGTAGATATCTCAGCTGATATTTGATATAGTCAGAATCCTTAAGAAGTAGGATCTAATGCCAGTGAAAAAATAAACTTTCCAAAGAAGTGGAGGGCAAGCAGACACAGAGTAAAACCTTCTTCTTTCCTTTATCTTTATATAGACTGCTATGAGAAGGTATGGCTCAGACTTTAGGTGGGTCTTCCTAATTCAAATAATCCACTTAATTCAAAATTCCTCACAGATATGCCTCACAGTTTCAGTTTCAAGTCAATTTCAGATGTAATCAAGTTGACAACCAAAATAGCCATCACTGCAAAATTATTCATAGAAATGAGGAATACATTGATGTATCTGTGGGGAGCCAACAGAAGGCGGTTATCATCCTTGCTGCCATCCTGAGCCATATACCCGAACAAGAGACTTGCTTACAATAGCCTACAAGAGCAGCACACTCTGATAACATCTTGTTTTAGATACCCAGGATATTCCTTGGGTGTGTGAGACTTAAAGGTGTGATTTAGATATAAGACTAAGGGTGTGACTTAAAGGCATGACTTAAAGGCATGGCTTAGAAGTGAGACATATAAAAGGTGAGAGGTAGACAGAAGAAATTATTATACACTTGTACTTGGATGAGACTTGAGACTAGAACTTGGAACTGGAAACTTGAAACTTGGAGGCACTAGGGACTAGGAACTAGGGACTAGGAACTCAAGACTTGGGACTTGGACTAAGAAAAGAGACAGAAGAATAAACGGGATTGAATCACACTCTGTCTGGTCTCCATTCCTCACTCTGTCTGTCCTCACTCTCTCTCTTGCTGAACCCTGACCCTCAGACCAGAGCAGCCTGGGGCAGTGCAGGCTCTAACAATTTAGCCCCCAAGGCTTTGGCAGTGTGTGTTCCAACACTGATAGAGAGGTCCCTGACATTTTGACCCCCAAGCGTGGGATAGAGTGGTTCACAACATGTATCCAATTAATCTTGAACTTTCATGTTAGTGTAGTAAGTTCTTAGAAATTGTAATCTGCATGAAACAGTCCACTTATAAGTTTCTGATCAATTTATCTTATTTGAATTTCCCTACAAGATTCTTATATTCAGTAATGTAGAAAAATACAAGAATATTATTTCATGTGGAATCAATAGTCAAATAAAAATATATGTGGTTTTCCATTATGTCTGCTGTTAACAATAATTGCTTTCTCTTTTCATCAAAATCACTATATGTTTGCAAAGCCTTTTTTTTCCAGAAGAAAAGATCCTGTTTCAGAGAGCACTGTGGCCTTGACAGCTTTAACTTTGAATGTGCAACCTGTATATGTTTTATTCATTCTGAGCTCAAATGTGAGATTCTGGCAATATGTAGGTCTACTAGCCAGTAATGGATTAACTTTAGAATAGCCTGTTATTATCTCAGAAGGTAGCTTATACTACTCAGGTATAGTTTATCTTATTAACTTCAAGAAAACAGACAAGTAAGCATACTTGTAATGCTATGTTTCTCCAATGCCATGGACATTTATAGAAGTAACCCATTCTGTATTTTAATTCCTCAAATTTAAGGCTAAAATAATAGATTTTGTAAGAAAATCATGCTTTTTAAAATAGTGCAAGATTTTTAACATCTTTTTTACAACATTAGAATATCCAAAGACTTTAAACTGGATGTCACATATATACACAGGAGACTTGGTGCAGACCTGTGCAAGTCCTGCATATGCTGCTTCAGTCTCTGAGAGTTTATATGAGCTTTGCTCATGTTGGTTTAGAGAGCTTTGCTTCCTCAGTTTCCTCCATCCCTTCTGGCTCTTACACTTCCCACATTCTTTTAGGCAGGGTTCCCTGAACTCCGAGTTAAGGGTTTCGATGGAGACATCCCATTTACAGGTCAGTGTTCAAAGGTCTATGCCTCACTGGATAGTATCTGGCTGTGGGTCTCTACATTTGTTCCCATTTGCTGTAGGAGAAAGCTACTCTTATGAATGTTGAAGAAGGCAACTGATCTATGAGTATGGCAGAATATCATTAAGAGTCATTTTACATACAAGTATTATTTTGTATTCCTCTAGATTCCTAGACTATCTTGTCTCAAGTTCTTGGTTACCCAAGCATTTTCAATTATGGGTCTTGCTGAGTGGGCCTAAAATCAAATCTATTATTGATAGGTTGCTCCCAAGAGCTTTGTGCCACAATTCCCCTAGTATGTTTTGCTGACAGAATGGTATGGTCAATAAAGAGTTTATAGATGGCTTGATGTCTATGTTACTGTTTAGATAGCATGCAGAGTGCCTTTCTGTACCAGACATTGGAATATAAAAATGAAGGTTGTATGTATGTACCAATTTGCTAGCCCCATGTTTAATATAGGAGTTGTTTTCAGCAATGAGGTCCTGCTGTAAGTTTGTAGAGAGAAATCTATAGTCTTGGCAACAGTCTGAATTGTCTGGAATTTACTGAAGGCTCTTTTGACGACTCAATTTTATTAGATGTAACACAATCTTGGTACTGAAGGCTTGATTGAATGATAAGAGATGGTTGCTTGGGAATATGTCTTCCCCATTATTTGATTATTTTATTTAGATCATCTTCATATATGTATATATTTTAGGAAGTGTCTACTGCATTAGATACTATCCTTCAAATGCCTTTAATTTTAGTTGTTTCTCCCTTTATTTCCTCCTACCATCTCTTCCCTACTTCCCCAAACCAGTTGATCTTCCCATTATTGCATATCTATCTGTTTTAAGTCCTTTTCCTAAGGTGATCTATCTGTCCCCTCTAGTCTCTTACTCTACATATTTTCTGTGATTCTATGAATTGTTGCTGAGTTATCACTGAATTAATAGACAATATCCAAGTATAAATGAATATACATGAGTGTGGGTTACTCACTCAGGAAGATTTTTTTTTTCTAGTTACATCCAGTTTTCTGTAAATTTCATTATATCATTCTTTTAAACACCTGATTGATGCTCCATCATATAAATACATTTTCTTTATCCATTCTTAGGTTGATGGATGTACATGTTGGGACCAATGTTTAGCTCTATTTATTTGTTTGTTTGTTTTCTTTTTCCTTTTTTATTGAATTTCTTTGTGATTTAAAGCTTTTTGTTGCCGGGCGGTGGTGGCGCACGCCTTTAATCCCAGCACTTGGGAGGCAGAGGCAGATTTCTGAGTTCGAGGCCAGCCTGGTCTACAGAGTGAGTTCCAGCAGGACAGCCAGGACTACACAGAGAAACCCTGTCTTGAAAAACCAAAAAAAAAAAAAAAAAAAAAAAAAAAGCTTTTTGTTTTTTATAATTTTTTATTGGATATTTTATTTATTTACATTTCAGATGTCACCCCCTTTGCCTGTTTCCCCTCTCTAGAACCACCCTATGCCATCCTGACTCCTCCTTTTTGCTTTTATACCATTTTAATTACATGCATGTATTAAGGTCAGTTCTAGGTTGAAGGATTAGGAATACAACAGATGCAAATAATCAAGGAACAAGTAAGATATTAATAAAAAATATTCAAAAACAAGGAAGGTAATAAACAAAATTCCATGAACACTCCTATGACTAATGTTTCTAAGAACTTATCAGGATGACCAAAGTATCTAAGCCTACTTCCCTGTCCTAGCCTAAAGTCATTTATGTGACTGAAGCCTACTTCTTTGTTCTATCCTAAAATTTAGATTTCTGTGTGAAATTACTTCTTTGTTCTAGCTTATGATTTACATTCTTGCTTGAAATTACTTCTTTGTTCTAGTCTAATATCAGATTTCTGCCTGCAGCCCACATCCTTGTCCATGGCCACTGTCATATATCTGCCAAGAAGCCAATTTCCTTGTCCTTGGCCCATGTCAGATTCTTGTCAAGCAGCCCCAAAGGCTCTCTGCCTCCTTTCCTTTTTTATTTCATTAACAAGACTGAGCGTGTCTTAGATTGTTCTGACAAGAATACCTTCCTTACCTATCATGGAATATGCATTATCAAAGGCAATGCATTTCTGTCTTAGGTTAGTAAGGCTCTATGCAGAATCTTACCCATCCTTGACTTGGTAGCCTGTTAATTTAATAACTCTGTCTGGGGGTTCATTTTCAGGTTCAAGCTATATACTTTGGCTGCCAATATTCTGATGTTGTTAAAGAGAAGCTTTAACACAATGGGAAGAAATAAAAGTATTACCAGGACAAAAAGGGCTAGCACAATCAAGGTATATATGCCATTCTTGAAGCTTGACCAGAATAGAAATACTGACCTCAGGCCATGGGTAATTTTATCTGCAGTATCTACCACATCAACACCAGAGCAGCATTCTTGAAATTCATAAGCTTACTATGTAATGTTAAAACATCCAGAGAGGTGTTAGAATTATGCCAAATATGCTGCAAGTGTCTTTAATCTTTTTCCTAATTATAATTACTACCACTGTAAATTTTAGAACATGAATCCAATGGTGTTTGGCATGACACTTGAAATGGTTCCTTACTCTTAAATTCTGAAATTTCTTCCAATAATTTGAATAGGATAAAGTGCATCAATTCATTCTTCCAAATGCCTATCTAAATCCTCTTGTATATTCAACACATTAGTAACTTTTTTTTTTTTTGCTAAATGGTTAACAAAAGTAGCTGTCTTTACTTGTTGTGTCAAAGCAACTGAAGAATCAGTGGTACTAGCAATTAATGTAATTAAAACTGTTATACAAGAAATAATCAAGCCCACTACCCTCTTGTTTCTGCTTAAAGCCTGACCCCTTCTTCCAGTCCTTGAAAGCTATTTTTAGAATATCAAGGTTCTGTGATACTCAGGGCACTAAAACAAAAGCTGCTTCATAGACCTCCATAACTGACATGCCAGATTTCAAAACACTAACACATTTAGAAGGCATACAATCAATGCAAATTACATTAAATATTGTAGAAGAAACAAAAGTATTTTAACTTGACAATTAAAAGTCTTAACACATGTGCTAACACCTGTTTGAAATCCAGATCCTGACCCAACTTTATCTCTTGATAACATAACATCATAGAGAACTGCAGCTAACTTCCAGATGTGTCTCTGAAAATATCCAGAACCAGACTTCCAAATGAAGACTCTTATTTGTAATATTGGATTGATTTCTAGACCAGTCCATGATTGTGTCTGAATAACTGGTCACATTTAAGAAAATACAAGAGTCATTATAACTTCTTTTTTATTCTTTGTTCCACAAGGTCTAAAAACTTGAGGCAAGGCAGCTTGTCCTATCAGGGGTATAGGCAAGCAATGGTGGGTCAGGAACTTTTGTCCAATACAGCTTCACAATTACCATTGTCAGGGCACTCAGCAAGTCAACATCATTCCTTGTCCTGGCATCAGCATGTCTCATCTGAAGCTTTGTCAACCACCATGTTCCTTCAGAATCCTGCAGAAAAAACACAAGTATGTCCTCTTCTCCATATTAAATACCTGATAAAGATCATGCCAGATGCCAGTAAGTGGATCCTTCCCTTTCACCTATGCATAAGTATGCCTAGTTGTAGAGTGCCATAGACACTCAACAGAAAGTTCCTTGGCATCCAAAATTTTTTTTAAAAAAATTAAAATGAAAAGAACATGATTTAAATAAATTTGTAGTGTATGGGGATATATCCCCCCTTTTTTATTTTATGAAGATAGTATTTTAAAGTTCCATGGTCCCCTTCCACAGTCTTTTGTCCTTGAAAATTATAAGGAATCCCAGTAATATGGGTAATGTGAAATTGCTGCCAAAAAGTCTAAATGCTCAACTGTGATAGCCAGTTCATTATTTGTTTTTTGTTTGTTTGTTTTGTTTTTCTTTTTTGTTTTTTATTATTATTGGATACTTTATCTGCTTTTCTGATGATCGCCTTTCCCAACTCCTCACCTCCGGAAACCCCTTATCCCATCCTCCTATATCTATGAGGGTGTACCCCCACCCATCCACCCACTCCCACTTCCCTGCTCTCGAATACTCCCTCACTGGGGCATCCAGCCTTCAAGGGACCAAGGCCCTCCTCTCCCACTGATTTCTGAGAAGTTCATCCTCCTCTACATATACAGCTGAGGACATGGAATCTCTCCATGTGTGTTCCCAGGCTAGCTGTTAATAAAGCAGGACTGAACATAGTTGAGCAAGCCTCTCTGTGTGGTAGAATGTAGCATCCTTATGGTATATGCCCAGAGTAGTATAATTCGATCTTGAGGTACCAACCACACTAACTTTCATAGTGGCTATAAGAGTTTGTACTCCCACCAACAAAGGATCTATGTTTTCCTTAACCTTTGCCAACTTGAGCTGTCAGTTGTTCTGTTGATTTGAGTTGCACTACAGGTGTAACATGAAACCTCAATGTTTTTGATACATACTTTGATAACTGGTAGGTTCTGATTCATGTGCTCTTTTCTTCTTTTAGTTTATCTTGTCCATGTCCAAAGTGATAGTTTTTGTTTTATTTTATTACATTTATTCTGTTGTATTTTTTAAAACAAATGTATGAATTAGTAAGTGAAAACTTAGCCACTAGGATGAAGGGTAACAAATGAGCAGTCACTTACACATGCTAACAGAGGGAAAATTAATTTTCTCCAATAGAGTGACACTAATTTTATCAAACACTTAAAAGCACAACTTATGTTCATGAGTGCTTGACCAATATAATTGAATATAAAGATTTTTGTTTTCTTTGATTAGCAGTTGGTGTGGTCTTTGCTGTTGTTGTTATTTTGTGGTATGGATTTACTTTTGTTTTCTTGTTCTGTTAGTTGTTTGTTGGTGGAGGTGATATTGTTTTGTTTTTATGTTTTGATGTTGTTTTTTCTTCTTCTTCTTCTTCTTTTTTTTTTTTTTTTTTTTATAAGGAACATAAGTTGCTTGGGTACAGGAGAAAGATAATGGTGAAGGGATTACCAGAGGGCAAGAATGTGATAAAATATATTTAAATGTAATTTTTTCTTAAATAATATAAATATAATAAATTTAAAATTATAAATAAAAATATAAATACAACCATGTGATAATTGGCAAAAATGTCCAAAATACACAAATGAGACAAGACAGTATCTTCACCCAATGGTACTAGAATAACTAGATGTCCACATGGGGAAGAATAAAATTAGAAATGAATAAAATAAGTATATAAATTAAAAAGAATATGAAGACATGGAACAGCGAGTTTCTTTGCATTCATTTATTCCTATCATTTTCTAATAAAAAGCTATCACCTCCAAACCATCATTAGAAGGAACATTAAATGGAACTAGTCACAAGGACTTTTAGAATAGGACCTTTGCAGTCCTTTGAGAATTTCATGATTGGTGGAGGAGAAACTCATCTGAGTGGACCCTGATAATTTTTCTCCCAAGCGTGACTCAATTTATGTATGCTATTGTACATACTCTTAAGGGTCATTTATTAATGTCTCCTTAAGTAATAACAAATCATATAAAGTTTTTTAAACCTTTCACTGCAATTCTATCAGTGGTTTCTAAAACTACCAGAATGTGCCTTTTGCCAGAACACTTTAATTACACCAGGTAACCTAAAAATCACAAATACTGTCAGAATGAAATCATGCAAATTTTGGCAGCTGGGACTGTTAGTTCTTTTAAGAAATCCGACCGCAGTTAGTTGTTTGAAAAAGTCCGACCGCAGCTCAGAACAGGACCACTCCAGACCACGTGTTCCAAGGGGGAGGAGGTTTATTCAGGGGATAGGGCAAAAGTGGGGAGGAGGAAGGTGGAAAGGTAAGAGAGAAGAGAAGTAGATGCAGGCCATGACCACGTGGAGAGAGAGGAAGGTGGGGGAGGGGACAGGGAGGAAAGAGGGTAAGAGAGAGAGAGTAAGAGGGTAAGAGTAAGAGGGTAAGAGTAAGAGGAGGGGCAAGCAGCCCCTTTTATAGTGGATCAGGCATACTTGGCGGTTGCCAGGTAACTGTGGGGCGGAGCATACCTGGCTGTTGCCAGGTAACTGTGGAGGTGGAGTTTAGACAGAATACTAACAGGGACCACCTAGTGAAAGAAATTAATACAGTTATCTTAACTAATTTATCATCCAAAATAACCATATATTTCTGAAGAAAATTCATATCTTGAAGCCCATACATTGGTGATTTGTTTTAGATTTTTCTTTCCACTCTGAACCATAGGCAAATAAATTTAAGACTGACATTGGGGTGTTTCAGAGTGTTTGTTTTATGGAATGGGAAGATTCCAAACAGAGGTAAGCAGTTGTATGCTTCTTTTTAGACTAAAGAGAAAGATGTCTGTGTTTAAAGTAGTAATAGTAGATGGCAGGGTCCCAAGAGGGAAATTGGGAGAAAGAAACTGTCTTAGGAGAAAAGGGAACATACAAATAGCTGAGGCATTTTCTGTCAAAATGTCTACATATCACAGAAGAACAATTAGCTTAATGGAGATTTTAAAAACAAACAACTGGCTTTCCTTCTTGCTGCTGCCTGAAGAAGCTTGCATTGAATTTTGTAATCAGTGGAAGACAAGAGTAAAAGTAAATCTTTAGTCATTCTTTGTATAACAAAGTTGAGAATCCTAAATCCTAGTCAACATTTTCAGGAATTAATGTAGGAAAGTATTTGTGAGCCCCAAATGCTGAAAATAAAGTTTTATTAAATGTTATTTATCGTATCTTGAGTATATCACCATAAATAGTTTTATTTGAAAGTTATATGATAGTCAAATTAATTTGTATATTTTAATAGACATATTAATGATGTATGTTATCTTATTTCAGAAGTAATGGAAACAGAGATTCCTATGAAATCGATTTACCTCTTAATTAGAGGAAGGAAAATCTTTTTATTAATGAATTACTGCCTTACAGAAACATATACACTACATATTGTTCATAACTTGAGGACAGAGTTGATGCAGCAATGAAACTCTATTAACTACTCACTATGCTAAGCATTTGGTAAAAGAAACATAACCTATTAAAAATTTCACTATAAAACCTGAAACTGCATAAGGATATCATCAACAAATGCCTCATCACAAAGTGTTACTGCCATACTATTTCTATAGGAAAATCCAGGCAGTCAGAGTACAAAAGGAGGCACCATGGAAAGAAAAGATTTTTTTTGTTTTGGTTTGTTGTTTTGGTTTTTTGTTTTGGTTTGTTTCATTTTGTTTTTTGTTTTTTTACTTGCAACCTATAAGGAGGATGTAGGAGAAGAAAGCCCTTTCATTTGCCTGCCTGCTCTTCAATACAGTGGCAAGTCTGTAACTTCACTGCAATTAGAGATTATTCTTTAGTATTTATTCAGGTTCATATGAAGGAACAGTTGAGACATCCAGCCTTATGGAATTAGCAGCTACTGGATCCTTGGACAGTCCATTCATTTGCAGCCATTGTTGAATTATATGAACCACAGCATGTAAGCAATACTAAATTACAAACACACACACACACACACACACACACACACACACACACACATCCTGTACATTAATTTTTCCAAGGTAAATTAATATTTCTTCAGAGGGAAGGATAGATAATATGATTCATCTCTGAAAAAAACACTATGAGATACTTTTTCTGTTTTTATCTAATAATGGTGTATTTTATATTTTAGATAATTATATATATTATGTTTTCTCTAAGAAAAACAGGTTATTCTCTTAATTCAAAATTAATTTATAAAAACTTTATAGTATTCAGGAAATTTTCCCCTGTCCCATGTAATAGAGCCTCTTCCCCACCTTCTCTTTTATTAGTTTCAGTGTGGAGGTCCTTGATCCACTTGGACTTGAGCTTTGTACAAGGAGAAATGAATGGATCAATTTGCATTCTTCTACATGCTGACCTCCAGTTGAACCAGCAGCATTTGTTGAAAATGCTGTCTTTTTTCCACTAGATGGTTTTAGTTCCTTTGTCAAAGATCAAGTGAACTTAGGTGTGTGGGTTTATTTCTGAGTCTTCAATTATATTCCATTGATCTTTCTGAATGTCTCTGTACCAATACCATACGTTTTTTTTTGTTGTTGTTGTTCTTTTGTTTTTTTTTTTTTTGTTTGTTTGTTTTTTTAATCACTATTGCTCTATAATACAGTTTGAGGTTAGGTTTGGTTATTCCCCCAGATAAAAGTTTTCGCTATCCTGAGTTTTTTATCCCAAGTGAATTTGCAAATTGTTCTTTCTAACTTAATGAATAATTGAGTTGGAATTTTCATGGGGATTGCATTGAATCTGTAGATTGCTTTCAGCAAGATGGCCATTTTTACTAAATTAATCCTGCCAATCCATGAGCATTGGAGATATTTCGGTCTTCTGAGATCTTTTATTTCTTTGTTCAGGGACTTGAAGTTCTTGTCATATAGATCTTCCATTTTCTTGGTTAGAGTCACACCAAGGTATTTTTTATTATTTGTGACTATTGTAAAAGGTGCCATTTCCCTAATTTTTTTTCTCAGCCTGTTTATCCTTTGAGTAGAAGAAGGTTACTGATTTGTTTGAGTTGATTTTATATCCAGCCACTTTGCTGAATTTGTTTATCAGGTTTAGGAGTTCTCTGGTGGAAGTCTTGGGGTCACTTCAGGTATACTATCATATCATCTGACAATAGAGAAATTTTGACATCTTCCTTTTCAATTTGTATCCCTTTGACCTCCTTTTGTTGTCTAATTGCTCTGGCTAGGACTTAAGAGAACTATATTAAATAAGTAGGGAGAGAAGGGGAAACAAAATACTCATGGGAACAAATATGGAGACAAAATGTGGAACAGAGACTGTCCCACCTGGGGATCCATCCCATATACAGTGACCAAATATAGACACTATTGAGGATGCCAAGAAGTGCATTGCTGACAGGAGTCTGATATAGCTTTCTCCTTCAGGGTCTGCAAGAGCCTGACAAATGCAGAGAGTGGATACCATACAGTCACCTGACGATAAGAGGGCTGTGACCCCACATAAACAGCCATTGATGCAAGGTGAGGAGACACTCAAGTTTACTTCTTAAAGCATCGATGTTTTGTTTTGATGAACCATTTTTTTGTGTAAAAAATAATTTTCATGCCTAAAAAACTCCATCCCTTCCTTAACCGAATGTGAGGATCTGTTTGGAAATCCTCCTAGAGCCTGTAACCCGTCGTGTGCAACCACAGGCTTTGTAACCCATGCTTCCAATCCACTGTTGAAAAGGCCAATCTGTGCTGTCCTTTCTGTCGCCGCCGGGTCTCTCATGGACTCTGTACCATAACCGAAGAAATTCTCTGGTCAATACAGACTGTGGGAGATTATTCAAAAACACTATGCAAAGGAATGCAAGCTTAGAATCTCTGGACAAGAGTCAAAGGAAATCATTGATGAGTACCAGCCAGTTCGTCTGCTCAGTAAACCTGGGGAGTTGAGGCGAGAATATGAAGAGGAGATAAGCAAGGTGGAAGCTGAGACAAGCCAGCAAGGAAGAAGACAACAAAGCCAGTGAGGAGGAGGAGGAGAAAAGAAAGACAGAGAAAAAAGAAATGAGATGGAAGAGCAGCTGAGAAGCGATGCAGAACTGACACTGAGGCTAAGCTCCAGCATTAACAGTAACTGCGAGAGAAATAGCTTGGCTTCTCCTTTGAGTTACAGAAAATCAGATCCAGTCATAAACAAGTCACAGAAGAAAAATACAAACAAACAAAAAAACTTCGGAGATATTAAAAAATATTTGTCACCTAAGTTGAAGCCTGGGACAGCATGGGAGTGTAAAGCTGTACATGGAGAAAACATCTGCCACTTTAAGGAAACTGACAGTAGTGACACAAGTGCCCTGTTTTGCAAGACACAGAAATTGAAAAAAATATGCCAACACTTTTTCCTCAGATCTGCCTAGAACCTCAAGAACAAGGTTTGAAGTCTTGGACAGAGTTACATGTGCCACAGTTATGTGTAAGGGACACTGAACAGTGCCTTGAGGGAAAAGTTTAAACAGTATCAAACAGTGCTGATGATTTATGTATTATAAATGATGATGTACCTAGAGCTACAGTTTCTTACCCTAACGAAACTACAGTTAAGCCTTCTAGCAAATACAAAATGAAGAGTACTCTGTGTCAGATATGACCCAGTTAACTGGGGACAACAGAGTGCCAGCGGAGAATAGAGTGTATCACTTACTAGTCACAAAAGAGAGTTCTGAAAGAGAAACCCAGGTATCTGTGTTTAAAGAAGTCATGGATCCATGCTTTTCTGCAAAAAGAAGGAAAATAATTGTCAACCTTCCTCGGATCAAGAAGAAACAGAAGTGAATTTTACACAAAAAAATTGATAGATTTGGAACATATGCTTTTTGAGAGACATAACCAAGAAGAACAGGACAGATTGTTAGTATTACAACTTCAGAAAGAGGTAGATAAAGAGTAAATGGTACCCTACCAACGGATCCCCCAGGAATATCCTTCATCACACCCTCTTTATTTTAAATTTTTAAACTTTGGATTCTGAAGGAAAATCCACTGCAGATAGATTCTGGCATCCTGATACCAAAAAGAATTTTGCAACAGTTCTCTGGAAAGACCAATTAACTGGAATCTGGAATGGGCCAGATCCAGTGCTCATCTGGGGAAGAGGTTCTGTCCGCATATATTCCCAAACTGCAGATGCCCCAATTTGGGCACCAAAATGTTGCAGCCAGAGCTGCCCCACACTTGGGGACCAAAAATGTTGAGAATTGCACTACCCCACATTTGGGGGCCAAAATGTCTCAGACCATTCTGTCAATGTTGGGACCCACACTGCCAAAAAGCCTTGGGGACTAACTTGTTAGCCCGCACTGCCCCAAGTAGCTCCTGTCCACAGGTCGGGGTTCAGCAAGAGAGAGAGTGAGGATGGATTGGAGACCAGACAGAGTGTGATTCAATCCTATTTATTCTTCAGTCTCTGTTTATTCTTCAGTATCTCTTCCTAGTCCAAGTTACCAAGTCTTGAGTTCCTAGTCCCTAGTTCCTAGTCCCTAGTGCCTCCAAGTTCCAAGTTACTTCTTCCAAGTGCTAAGTGCCTAATGTCTAATTCCAAGCTCTTCCTCCAAGTGCCAAGTGCCTAATACTTAATAATAATAATTTCTTCTGTCTGCTTCTAACCTTTTATATGTCTCACTTCTAAGCCACACCTCTAAGTCACACCCTTAAGTCACACACCTTTAAGTCTCACACACCCAAGGGAAAAATCCTGGGTATCTGAAACAAGATTGTTATCAGAGTGTGCTCAGCTGTTGTAGGCTATTGTAATCAAGTCTCTTGTCAGGTATATGGCTCAAGATGGCTGCAAGGATGATAGCCGCCTTCTGTCGGCTCCCCACAGCAGAGGATGATGCTTGCAGCCAACCTTTGGACCAAGCACAGAGTCCCCAGTGGAGGAGATAGAGAAAGCACTGGAGGAGCTGAAGGGGTTTGCAACCCCATAGGAAGAACAACAATATCAACCAACCAGGACCCTCAGATCACATAAGAACTAAACCATTAACCAAAGAGTTACACATGGAGGGACCCCTGGCTCCAGCCGCACATGTATCAGAGGATGGACTTGTTGGGCATCGATGGGAAAAGAGGTCCTTGGTCCTGTGAAGTCTCAATGCTCCAATGTAGAGGAATGCTAGGGAGGGGTGGTGGGAATGGGTTGTGGGTATGGAGACACCCTCATAGAAGCAAGGGAAGAGGAGATGGGATAGGGGGTTTTTCTGGGGAATAACATTTGAAATGTAAATAAAGACACTATCCAATAAAAAAGACCTTTATAGTAATAATTTCAAATAGTTGGTATCTTCTGTTTAAGCTTTGGTGCATTCCAATCTTTTTTCTACATCTTATGAATAGTAAAACAGTACTTGTCTTAAAATTCAGACTGCTTCTAATGTTCTAAAAATAGACTTTTATCCTTCGTTATTATAAAATCTTTGTGTTAGTGGCAGATTTCCCTAGAGAATTATGCTTAATTGACCTTTAAAATTTCCAGGCTCAATAAGCTTTCTGCAAAATTAAATTGTCTCTACTGGTAGAACTAGAGGAGACCTTAAAGTTCATCTAACTCTTGTTTTCCTTTCATGGATGAGTTTAATTTAGTTTTGCAATGGATAATACATGCAAAATGAGGACTAGAATTCATGTCTCATTTTTCCCAGAATAAGTTCATTTCTGTTCATTTCTCTGCCAAAACCAACAAGCTTTACTTGTTTGATGCTGTGGCATGCATGTCTGCAAATGTATCTTTAAAAAAAATTAATCAAATCAAATATAAGGCAGTGTTATTTCTCATATGTATCATATCTTTATTCAAAATGTGTTTCATCTAACATTTTGGAATGATGAATGAAAACCCAAATTATATGTTAGCATTCCAGGATTAGAGCACATCCATCATTTTCCTCAACTTTAAATGTGAAGCCTAAAATAATCTTATATTCTAATCTTATATTCAGTGTTTTGCCCCATTCTCCAAGATCCACCAATATCATTTTCAGCTATGACCATGGAATTTTCAGGCTTACTAAGCTTCTTTATAATTTCCAAACTCCTCCCCTCATCTCAATTCTGCTTGGGATGTTCTTCCATACCCTACCACCATTCTTTGCTGCTTCAGTAAGTGTTCCTTCATTTGTTCAGGCTATTACTTTATCAAGTATTTTGTAAATCATTTCTACACCTGATATAACAAGCAGTGATAATTCTATGAATGACATTGTTCAGAATCTGGACTGGGATTAACAGGGAAAACCATAAGAAGCCCACAAAGATGCCCGGGATTCTGACTCCAGAGAAGAGCAACTGTGTGCAGATCTAACTTTTCTTGTTCAGTGCAATAAGTTATTTACAACTTTTCAGCCAATAAGGGTGTGGTTACAAATCAAGGGTCTAATGGGGGCATTACAGGCAGTATCAGGGTGAATCTAATTTGTTTGCCTATGACTCTGCAAGGTAGGGGATTGATTACCAGGAATATTTTTGTGATACAGATGAAGTGGCCAAGGCCCTGGGTTTGGGGTCCTTTGTTCGGTCTCATTAGTTTGCAGAGAGCTGTTTTAAATAGTCATGGTTTATGGCTGAATCTTGATTCCTCCAGGAGACTTAGGAGAAAATGGAGCTTCACTCTTCATCATACACTCCTTCCTCCACCAGATTCACTCCCATACCCTCCACTTGACATTAGGAAATAACTCCAGTTAGGACACTGGCACACCTCCTAGTAAAAGGATGCTGAGCCTCCTGTTCTCTTTGCCTCTGTGTGTGCAGAAAATGTATGTGCAGTAAATATATGTACAGTTTTCCATGTCCTTTCTTTCTCTCATTAGAAAATAAACATCTTACAAAAGAAATGACAGAAAAAAAAAACAATAAAATAAGATGAAACAATGTGAAACCAACTTGAAAACTTTGTTTGGAAGCTTCCATGTGGGACTATTGACCAACAGCTCAATTAGATGTAACCCATTTCTGAAACTGGAAGTTCATTTTGAGGCCCAGGATGACTAGTACGAACTTTGTCTCCCCTTATTGATGGTTATATTTAGATTTCATTTATATAAGTCTATATTTTGAGAAACCTCTACTTGAGCTTCTGCCATAAAAACCACTGACATGGCCTTAGTTCTATCTGCCCCTCTACATATTTCCTCCTTTACCCTGCTCTACTTCTCCCTTATGCATTTGTTTCTAAACAATTTACTAATCAAACTTCCCAATTAACAAACTGTTGCATAAAGATATTAAATTATTGTTGGAACAACTGTAATGATATTAAAGAAAATCCACTTTTAAAAGCAATTAAACAAGAAAAGTTCTTTTTTGAACCACTCAACGGTTTCTTAGAATCTTTCATGCCTCATAAACTACATATACAAATTTCAAAGACATTTTCTTATGAAATAATATTCTTTTCTACTATACATCCATAGGATCTTATTTCAAAATCCCTATTCCCTAACAAGAGTTTAAAATGTTTCATAGATGTAAGATAAATTAATAATTCTGTAATATAATTCCAAGTTCATAGATTATGTCTTAAAAGAGCAGGTTAGTGTTATTTTATAATAGCAAAAAAAAAGTTTTCAGAAAACACTTTTAAACTTAAATTCTAAAGTTATGCTAAAATGTCAGTATTAAAAATGAAATTTCCTAAAAATCATTGTGTCATTTATTTCAAGATATACAGATAAATTATCCTTACTACTCTAATGGTATTTTAAAAACAATATATCAAATAATAGTAGTGAAAGTAGCAAACTTATCTGCTCGTTTTGAATATGTGAACTTGAATAAAAATATAAACATTGTGACCTGGGCAGTATCCTGAAATAATGAATAATAACAATAAAATGAGACAGTTTGGAAAGAAAAATGTAGAAAAGACATAGAGAAGACAGTTTATAAACTTTTAAATATTTCAGAGATATTTTAAAGCCAAAAATGAGAACAATGAAATGTTGAAAACTGTGTGGAGTTTAAAGATATGACGAACATGGTATATTAAACCTAGTGAGAGAAAGGACCTTTATGAATGATGGGGTCATGGATTACAATTGAAGGGTATATCATATATCATGGCTAGGAAGACACAGCGTGTGAAGCTGATCACATTACATGAGCTGCCATGAAACAGAACAGCATATGTGTTCAGACTACTAAATCTCACTGGTGCCGTGCATGATCTGTTTCCTACATTCTTTTAATGTTTGCACAATATTCCCAATCAGAGACACCATCTGGGTATTAAATGTTCAAACACATAAACCTAAAGTAAGCAAATCCAATTCACACTAAAACAACAACCAAAAAATAATAAAGAGAAGGAATATATACAAATTAAAAGTATTTAAAATGATTCCCAGTTCCTTAATATTCTAGGAGTGATTGCTAGGAAAAGGAAACAGCCAAGTTATTCATTGATGATGAAAAATAATAAAAATGTGGTACATATGCACAACAGAATATTATTCAACTTTAAAGAAAATTATATTAAAAATGTGTAGGTAAATGAGTGGGTTCTGAAATAATTATTCTGAGTTAGATTATCCAAAATCAGAAAGGAAGACACTAAATATTTCTGTCTTAGATTGATTCTAGCTATGAATCTCTATTTATGTGTATTTAATTATCTATTTATTTATTTATTTTAACTTATTTTTTTTTTACTTATTCACATTACATCCAGCTCACTGCCCCCTCTCAGGAACCCCCTCCCACAATCCTTCCTCCATTACCTCTCCCCTTTTTCCCTTTTTCTCTGAGCAGGTGGGAGCTTCCCAGGGTATTCTACTCTGGCACTTTAAGTTTTTTTGACCCTAGGTGCTTCCTCACTCACGTTGACCAGACAAGGCAGCCCAGATACTAGAACATATCCCACATACAGGCAACAGCTTTGAGGATAGCCCTCATTCCAGTTGTTCAGATCCACATAAATACCAAGCTATAAATTGCTACATATGAGAATGGAGGCCTAGGTCCAGCCTGTGTATATTCCTTGGTTGGTGGTTCAGACTCTGAAAACCACCAGGGATCCAGGTTAGTTGACTCTGTTGGTCTTACTGTGGAGTTCCCATACCTTTTGAGGCATGAATCTCTTTTCAAATGGGGAATAAAATAGTCATGAAGGAGGAGAATTGAGAAGGCAAGGGAATGGGGGGAGGGGTTCAGGATCAGGTGTACTAAAGAACAGGAGAGATGGCATAATTGCCATGAAAATGAATGAGAATCTGTACCTGATAGGGGTGAGGAGATGACAGGCATCTCCCGGAGGAAACAGAGACTTGGGGTAAAGAAAACACCCCAGAACCAGGGGAAATGACCTTAGCTGTAACTCATTGAGGCTATGGAAACCTAGAGGCCACCTCCTGTAGGCAGATAGGAACTCCACTGGAGCGATAGCTGTACCAACCCAGGCACAAAACCTCCAACCCAAAGTTTGTTCTGACTACAAGTAATGCAGGCACAGGGGAAGGAACTGAAGGAATGGCCAACCAATAACTGGCCCAACTTGAGACCAATCCCATGGTCAAGCCTGAATCCTTAACACTATTAATAATATACCCTGTTATGCTTGCAGACAGGAGCTTAGTATAGCTGTCTTCTGAGAGGCTCCACCCAGCAGCTGAGTCATACTGATACAGACACCCAAGGCCAAACAGTGGATGGAGTGTATGGTGTATGGAGTATGGAGTGTGGGGACTTTTTTTTGTTTTTTTTTTGTTTTTTTTTTTTTTGTTTGTTTTTTTTTTTGTTTTTTTTTTTTGTTTTGTTTTGTTTTTTTTTTTTGTTGTTGTTTTTTTTTTTTGAGACAGGGTTTCTCTGTGTAGCCCTGGCATCCTGGAACTCACTCTGTAGACCAGGCTGGCCTCAAAAATCAGAAATCTGCCTGCCTCTGCCTCCCAAGTGCTGGGATTAAAGGTACAGTTTCCAGGTGTATGTGGGCTTTCCATTATTTTTTAATCATTGAAGACCAGCTTTATTCCATGGTGATCTTACAGGATGCAAGGGATTATTTCAATATTTTTGTGTCTGTTGAGACCTGGTTTGTGACCAATTATATGGTCTATTTTGAGACAGTAAAATGAGGTGCTGAGAAAAAGGTATATTTTTTTGTTTTAGGATGAAATATTCTATAGATATCTATTAAATCTATTTGGTTCATAACTGTTGTTAGTTTCACTGTGTCTTTGTTTAGTTTCTGTTTCCATGATCTGTCCATTGCTGAGAGTGGGGTGTTGAAATCCCCCACTATTATTGTGTGAGGGGAAATTTGTGCTTTGAGCTTTAGTAAGGTTTTCTTCAGTAATGTGAGTGCTCTTGCATCTGGAGCATAGATATTCAGAATTGAGAGTTCATCTTGGTAGATTTTTCCTTTGATGAGTATGAAGTGTTCTTCCTTATCTTTTTTGATAACTTTTGGTTGAAAGTTAATTTTATTTGATATTAGAATGGCTATTCCAGCTTGTTTCTTATGACCATTTCCTTGGAAAATTGTTTTCCATCCTTTTAATCTGAGGTAGTGTCTGTCTTTGTCACTGAGGTATGCTTCCTGTATGCAGCAAAATTCTGGGTCCTGTTTACTTATCCAGTATGTTAGTCTATGCCTTTTTATTGGAGAATTGAGTCCATTGATGTTAAGAGATATTAAGGAAAAGTGGTTGTCGCTTCCTGTTATTTTTGTTATTAGAGGTGGAATTATGTTTATGTCACTATCTTCTTTTGGGGTTGTTAGAAGTTTACTTCCTTGCTTTTTCTAGGTTGTAGTTTCCCTCCTTATGTTGGAGTTTTCCATCTATTATCCTTTGTAGGGCTGGATTTGTGGAAAGATATTGTATAAATTTGGTTTTGTCATGCAATATCTTGGTTTCTAAGTCTGTAATAATTGAGATTTTTGCTCGGCATAGTAGTCTGGGCTGGCATGTGTGATGTCTTAGGATCTGTATGATATCAGTCCAGGATCTTCTGGCTTCTATAGTCTCCAGTGAGAATTCTGGTGTAATCGTTTTTTAAATTTTATTTAAATTATATTTACATTTCAGATTTTATCCTCTTAACCCATTCCCCCCTCCACCCAGGAACCCCTTATCTCATCCCCCCTCCTCCTGCTTCTATGAGGGTGTGCACCAACCTGCCCCCCACTCCAACCTCCCAACAATCGAATTCCTCCCCGATTGGTGTTCAGCCTTCATGGGACCAAGGATCTCCTCTCCCACCTATGCCCTACAAGGCCATCCTCCCCTACATATATAGCTGGAGTCATAGGCCCCTCCCTATGAGCTCCCAGGCTAGTGGTTTAGATCCTGGGGAGCTCAAGTTGCTTGGTATTTTTGCTCCTCTTGTTGCCACCAACCTTTTCAGCTCCTTCAGTCTTCTAATTCTCCTTTGGGAACCCTTGATCAGATCAATGGTTAGCTGTGAGCATCTGCCTCTGGATATGTCAGACTCTGGTAGACCTCTGAGGAGATAGCTATATCAGGCTCCTGTCAGCATGCACTCCCTGACATCCATATCAACATCTATCATTGGTGACTGCACCTGGGATGGATACCAAGGTACAATGGTCTCCAGATAGCCCCTTCTTGAGTTTCTGTCCCATATTTTGTCTTCATATTTGCTACCTTGAGTATTTTGTTACTCCTTCTAAGTAGTACCAATTTATCCACACTTGGTCTTCCTTCTTCATGAGCTTCATGTGGTCTGTTAGTTGAATCTTGGGTATTTCAACCTTTTGGGCTAATATCTGCTTATCAGTGAGTAAATACCATGTGTATTCTTTTGTAATTGGGTTACCTCACTCAGGATGATATTTTCTAGTTCCATCCATTTACCTAAAAAATTCTTGAATTCATTATTTTTAATAGCAGAGTAATAATCCATTGTGTAAATGTACCACATTTTTTGTATCCATTTCTGTGTTGAAGGACATCTGGGTTCTTTCCAGCTTCTGGCTATTATAAATAAGGCTGTTATTAACATATTGGAGCATATATGCTTGTTATATGTTTGAACATCTTCTGGGTATATTCCCAGAAGTGGTATAGCTGGATCCTCAGGTAGTGCTGTGTTCAATTTTCTGAGGAAACACCAGACAGATTTTCCAGAGTGGTTGTACCAGCTTGCAACCCCACCAACAATGGAGGAGTGTTCCTCTTTCTCCACATTCTCACCAGCATCTACTATCACTTGAGTTTTTTATCTTAGCCATTCTGACTGATGTGAGGTGTTATCTCAGTGTTGTTTTGATTTGCATTTCATGATGACTAAGGATGTTGAACATTTCTTAAGGTGCTTCTTGGCCATTCGAATTTCCTCAGTTGAGAATTCTTTGTTTAGCTCTGTACCCCATTTTTAATGGGGTTATTTGGTTTTCTGGAGTCTTAATTTCTTGAGATCTTTGTATATATTGTATATTAGCCCTCTATTGGATGTAGGATTGGTAATGATCTTTTCCCAATCTGTTGGTTGCTGTTTTGTCTTATTGACAGTGTCCTTTGCCTTACAGAAGCTTTGCAATTTTATGAGGTCCCATTTGTCAATTCTTGATCTTAGATCATAAGCCATTGGTGTTTTGTTCAGGAACCTTTCCTTTGTGCCTAGGTATTCTAGGGTCTTCCCCAAATTCTCTTCTATATGTTTCAGTGTATCTGGTTTTATGTGAAGGTCCTTTATCCACTTGGACTTTAGCTGTGTACAAGGGGATAAGAATGGATTAGTTTGCATTCTTCTACATGCTGACCTCCAGTTGAGCCAGCACCATTTGTTGAAAATGCTGTCTTTTTTCCACTGGATGGTTTTAGCTCCTTTGTCAAAATTCAAGTGACCATAGGTATGTGGGCACATTTCTGGATCTTCAATTCTATTCCATTGATCTTCCTGTCTGTCTCTGTACCAATACCATGCAGTTTTTATCACTACTGCTCTGTAATACAGTTTGAGATCAGGGATGGTGACTCCCCTGGAGGTTCTTTTATTGTTAATATTGTTATCCTAGGTTCTTTGTTATTTCAAAAGAATTTGCAAATTGTTCTTTCTATCTCTATGAAGAATTGATTTGGAATTCTGATAGAGATTGCATTGAACCTGTAGATTGCTTTTGGCAAGATAGCCGTTTTTACTAAGTTAATTCTGCCAATCCAGGAGCATGGGAGATCTTTCCTTCTTCTGGGATCTTCTTCGATTTCTTTCTTCAGAGACTTGAAGTTCTTGTTATACAGATACAGATCTTTCACATGCTTGGTTAGATTCACTCCTAGATATTTCATATTATTAGTAACTATTGTGAAGGGTGTCATTTCCCTAATTTCTTTTTCAGCCTGTTTAGCCTTTGAGTAGAGGAAGACTACTGATTTGTTTGAGTTGATTTTATATTGAGCCACTTTGCTGAAGTGTTTAGGAATTCTCTGGTGGAAGTTTTAGGTTCACTTAAGTATACTATCATATCATCTGCAAATAGAGAAATTTTGATTTTTCTTTTCCTATTTGTAACCCTTTGGCTTCCTTTTGTTGTCAAATTGCTTTGGCTAGGACTTCCAGTACTATATTGAATAGGTAGGGTGAGAGTGGGCAGCCTTGTCTAGTCCCTGATCTTAGTGGGATTGCTTCAAGTTTCTCTCCATTTAGTTTGATGTTGGCTACTGGCTTGCTGTATATTGCTTTTACTATGTTTTAGGTATGGGCCTTGAATTCCTGATCTTTCCAAGACTTTTAACATGAAGGTATGTTAAATTCTGTCAAATGCTTTCTCAGCAACTAGTGAGATGATCATGTAGTTTTTGTCTTTGAGTTTATTTATGTAGTGGGTAACATTGATGGATTTCCAAATATTGAACCTTCCCTGCATTCCTGGGATAAAGCCTACTTGATCATGTTGGATGTTTGTTTTGATATGTTCTTGCATTCGGTTTGTGAGAATTTTATTTATTATTTTTGCATCAATATTCATAAGTGAGATTGGTCTGTAGTTCTCCTTCTTTGTTGGGTCTTTGTGAGTTTAGGTATGAGCATAATTGTAGCTTCATAGAATGAATTCGGTAGTGTTTTTTCTGTTTCTATTCTGTTGAATAGTTTAAAGAGAATTGGTATTAGGTCTTCCTTGAAGGTCTGATAGAATTCTGCACTAAAACCATCACATCCTGGTTTTTATTTTTTTTTTTTTTTTGGTGGAGAGACTTTTAATGACTTCTTCTATTTCTTTAGAGGTTATGAGACTGTTTAGATGGTTTCTCTGTTCCTTGCTTAACTTTGGTACCAGGTATTGTCTAGAAAATTGTCCATTTATCCAGATTACCCAATTTTGTTGAGTATAGGCCTTTGTAGTAGGATCTGATGATATTTTTAATTTCCTCAGATTCTGTTGTTATGTCTCCCTTTTCAGTTCTGAATTTATTAATTTGGATACTGTCTCTGTGCCCTTTGATTAGTCTGGCTAAGGGTTTGTCTGTCTTGTTGATTTTCTCAAAGAACCAACTCCTGGTTTTGTTGATATTTTATATAGTTCTTTCTGTTTCTACTTGGTTGTTTTTCAGCCCTGAGTTTGATTATTTCCTGCTGTCTACTCCTCTTGGGTATATTTGCTTCTGTTTATTCTAACGCTTTCAGCTGTGATGTCAAGTTGTTAGTGTATGCTCTCTCCAGTTTCTTTTTATAGGCACTTAGAGCTATGAGTTTTCCTCTTAGTACTGCTTTCATGGAGTCCCACAAATTTTGGTATGATGTGTCCTCATTTTCATTAATTTTAAAAAGTCTTTGATTTCTTTCTTTACTTCTTCCTTGACCAAGTCATCCTTGAGTATAGCTTTGTTCAGTTTCCACATGTATGTGGACTTTCAATTGTTTTTTTCATTATTAAAGACCAGCCTTTTAGTCCATGGTGGTCTGATAGGTTACAAGGGATTATTTCAATTTTTTTGTAACTGTTGAGGCCTGTTTTGTGACCAATTATATGGTCTCTTTTGGAGAAGGTACCATGAAGTGCTGAGAAAAAGGTATATTCTTTTGTTTTAGGATGTAATGTTCTATCGATATCAGTTAAATCCATTTGGTTCATAACTTCTGTTAGTTTTATTGTGTCTCTGTTTAGTTGCTGTTTCCACGATCTGTCCATTGCTGAGAGTGGGGTATTGAAATTCCCCACTATTATTGTGTGAGGTGTAATGTATGCTTTGAGCTTTAGTAAAGTTTTTTTTTTTTTTTTTTTAAATGTATGTATGTGGGTGCCCTTGCATTTGGGGCATAGATGTTCAGAATTGAGAGTTCTTCTTTTGACGAGTATGAAGTGTCCTTCCTTATCTTTTTTTTTTTTAATTACTTTTGGTAGAAAATCAATTTTATTTGATATTAGAATTGCTACTCCAGCTTGTTTCTTGGGACCATTTGCTTGGAAGATTGTTTTCAATCCTTTTAATTTGAGGTAGTGTCTGTCTTTGTCACAGAGGTGCATTTCCTTTATGCAGCAAAATGCTGGGTCCTGTAGATGTATCCAGTCTGAAAGTGTATGTCTTTTTATTAGAGAATAGATTCCATTGATATTAAAAGATATTAAGGAAAAATGATTGTTGCTTCCTGTTATTTTGTTCGTTGGAGGTGGAATTATGTTTGTGAGCATGGGTCAGGATATCGTGTCCTTATTGAGCATAACAACTAGGATTCTGCCCCAGCAAAAAGGACTATGGGAGGGGTGAAAGAGGAGTGGTATACTGGAGTGAGGGTTTTGGGTTGGTAATGTGTCCTGATTGCCTCAGGCTCCCAGCTGCAGCTCTTTGGCATAGGTTTTCAGGGGAGGGATCTTATCTGCTGCTCTGTGTGCAGTGGTCCTTCTAGGATGGGCCAGGATATGGTGTCTTCACAGGGGCAGACCAGTTAGGAGTCTGCCCCAGCAAAAAACAAAGACAGGCTTGGTATTCTTAACAGGACCCCAACCAACTTCAGAAAGAAGAAACAAGAGAATAGATACCTGAGTAGGTCATAGACACTAGGGGAGCTCCTAAGACCATCAAAAGTTTTTGTCTGATTATCCATAGATTTGAACTTCTTCAATTTCTCATTGGCGGCACCTTCTTTTTTTACAGTATATGGCACTTGATACAGAGATATATAATATATCAATTGGGATTGCCTTTGCTTACATGTAAATGAGATAGTTATATTACTCTCCCTACTTCCCAGGCTCACAGATGATAGTATAAGAGTGGGAAGTATGAATGAAATGGGCAGAGGTAGTGGTTATATATTCATCTGAAGGGAAACACTAATTATAAAACATGACTGTGCCACTGAACATATGAACTCAAAATGTCTGTTTCTGCTTTCTTGTACAAAGTCTGCACAAAATCAAGCCAGCCAATATTCTATTGTATATGGGAATGAAAGTTGAAGTTACACCACTACCCAAGGAGCTGCTAATAATTGATTGCTCCTGCTGGAGAAAGAAAAAGAAGAATGGAAAGGTATGTAAGAGAGTGTTGGGTACCACAAATTATTAAATATGCAAAAATTAAATTGCAGGACAATTTTAAGACAATTAAAAAATCATAGTGAATTTAAATTATTTAAGATATCTTATTACCACAAATAGACTTTAAAATATGAGTGAGAAACAACTTTAAATGTTTTAAAGATATATTTTTATTCAGAAGTCATTAAGAAATATTAGAAATAAATGAACAGAAAAATCTTTAAGCAAGCAAAGTAGTTCTACAAATATTCAATACATTTAACTGAATGGAAAAGCAACATTGAATTAAAAATAAAGTATAATTAACACAAGCAGTACAGATCTCCTATTGTATGAAATCTTACAAGATATCAACATCTCATAGTACGAAAATTCAGAACATAATTTTTATTTATAACAATAAATCAAGCCTCATAACTGACAATGTAGTCATAGCTATGGAAATAAAACATATCGGTCTGTATGAAATTTAAATCCTACATAAAAAACAAGTAAATAAACTTTAGAATTTATTTTAAGCCATATATCAATGAAACTGAAGAAGAGCACTGCTTATACTCAAAACTTATATTTCTTAGTAATGAGATGGAATATTAAACATTAAGTGGTATTTCCTAGACAAAGTGGCCTGTATGGAACAAAATGTCAAAAAGAAGAAGAAGAAGAAGAAGAAGAAGAAGAAGAAGAAGGAGGAGGAGGAGGAGGAGGAGGAGGAGGAGGAGGAGGAGGAGGAGGAGGAGGAGGAGGAGGAGGAGGAGGAGGAGGAGGAGGAGGAGGAGAAGGAGAAGGAGAGGGAGAAAAAAAGAAGGAGGAGAAGGAGGAGGAGGAGGAGGAGAAGGAGGAGGAGGAGGAGGAGGAGGAGGAGAAGGAGAAGGAGAAGGAGAAGGAGAAGGAGAAGGAGAAGGAGAGAAGGAGAAGGAGAGAGAAGGAGAAGGAAAAGGAGAAGGAGAAAGGAGGAGAAAGGAGGAGAAGGAGAAGGAGAAGGAGAAGGAGAAGAAGGAGAAGGAGAAGGAGAAGGAGAAGGAAGGAGAAGGAGAAGGAGAAGGAGAAGGAGAAGAAGGAGGGAGAAGGGAGAAGGGAGAAGGGAGAAGGGAGAAAGAGAAGGAGGAGAAGGAGGAGAAGGAGGAGAAGGAGGAGAAGGAGGAGAAGGAGGAGAAGGAGAAGAAGGAGGAGAAGGAGAAAAGGAGAAGAAGGAGAAAAGGAGGAGAAGGAGAAAAGGAGGAGAAGGAGAAGGAGAAGGAGAAGGAGAAGGAGGAGAAGGAGAAGGAGAAGGAGAAGTAGAAGGAGAAGGAGAAGGAGAAGGAGAAGGAGAAGGAGAAGGAGAAGGAGAAGGAGAAGGAGAGAAGGAGAGAAGGAGAGAAGGAGAGAAGGAGAAAGAAGAAAGGAGAAGGGAGGAGGAGGAGGAGGAGGAGGAGGAGGAGGAGGAGGAGGAGGAGGAGGAGGAGAAGGAGAAGGAGAAGGAGAAGGAGAAGGAGAAGGAGGGAGGGAGGAGGGAGAAGGGAGAAGGGAGAAGGGAGAAGGGAGAAGGGAGAAGGGAGAAGAAGGGAGAAGGGAGAAAGAGGAGAAGGAGGAGAAGGAGGAGAAGGAGGAGAAGGAGGAGAAGGAGGAGAAGGAGGGATAGGAGGAATAGGAGAAAAGGAGAAGAAGGAGAAAAGGAGAAGAAGGAGAAAAGGAGGAGAAGGAGAAAAGGAGGAGAAGGAGAAGGAGGAGAAGGAGAAGGAGAAGGAGAAGGAGAAGGAGAAGGAGAAGGAGAAGAGAAGGAGAAGGAGAGAGAGAAGGAGAGAGAGAAGGAGAAGGAGAAGGAGAAGGAGAAGGAGAAGGAGAAGGAGAAGGAGAAGGAGAAGGAGAAGGAGAAGAAGGAGGGAGAAGGGAGAAGGGAGAAGGGAGAAAGAGAAGGAGGAGAAGGAGGAGAAGGAGGAGAAGGAGGAGAAGGAGGAGAAGGAGGAGGAGAAGAAGGAGGAGAAGGAGAAAAGGAGAAGAAGGAGTAAAGGAGGAGAAGGAGAAAAGGAGGAGAAGGAGAAGGAGAAGGAGAAGGAGAAGGAGAAGGAGAAGGAGAAGGAGAGAGAAGGAGAAGGAGAGAGAAGGAGAAAGGAGAAAGGAGGAGAAAGGAGAAGGGAGGAGGAGGAGGAGGAGGAGGAGGAGGAGGAGGAGGAGGGAGGAGGGAGGAGGGAGGAGGGAGGAGGGAGGAGGGAGGAGGGAGGAGGGAGGAGGGAGGAGGGAGGAGGGAGGAGGGAGAAGGGAGAAAGAGGAGAAGGAGGAGAAGGAGGAGAAGGAGGAGAAGGAGGAGAAGGAGGAGAAGGAGGAATAGGAGGAATAGGAGAAAAAGAGAAGAAGGAGAAAAGGAGAAGAAGGAGAAAAGGAGGAGAAGGAGAAAAGGAGGAGAAGGAGAAAAGGAGGAGAAGGAGGAGGAGGAGAAGGAGAAGGAGAAGGAGAAGGAGAAGGAGAAGGAGAAGGAGAAGGAGAAGGAGAAGGAGAAGGAGAAGGAGAAGGAGAAGGAGAAGGAGAAGAGAAGGAGAAGGAGAGAGAGAAGGAGAGAGAGAAGGAGGAGGAGGAGGAGTAGTAGGAGGAGGAGGAGGAGGAGAAGGAGAAGGAGAAGGAGAAGGAGAAGGAGAAGGAGAAGGAGAAGGAAGAGAGTTTAGCACTACTTGCATGTATCCGTTTTTTGTTTACTAATTGCAGGCATCATGTGTGCAAGTATTTTAAGCTCCCAAGATCTAACTTCCATAATTTTCTGAATGGCAACTTGATCTGTGAGCTATATTATACTTCCTAATATAAGTTTTTTTTTCAGGACATTTTATTACAGTAACAAGAAAACAGAAAAGAAATACTTTAGTAGAGTATCTAGATACAATTTTCAGTTTAGCAGAAATAAAGGAAAAAGTGTATATATTAGCTTATCTCATGCTCTTATGATTACTGAAATCAGACTAAGACATAATCTAGTGGTGAATCAGATAGAGATGATAAAAAAAATGGAAAGGTAAATATTTTAGATTAAATACTCATCTCAAATTTAGGGGCTGGAGAGATGGCTCAGCGGTTAAGAGCACTGACTGTTCTTCCAGAGGTCCTGAGTTCAATTCAGCAACCACATGGTGGCTCACAACCATCTGTTATGGGATATGATGCCCTCTTCTGGGTGCGTCTGAAGACAGCAACAGTGTACTCACATGCATGAAATAAATAAATAAATCTTTAAAAAAATTTAAATACTCACCTGCCAATTTATAGTATGAATTAAAAAAAGAATTATGATTGCTCCTAATCATATACTTGAGATACCTAAATTATAAGGGGGAAGTATATGATAGTTATAAATTGGAAAAGAGAAAAATTAATATAAAAGAATTACTTTTCAACATAAAAATAAGACTTATATTCTAGATAATCTAGATTACATTTATTTTTTGTCCAAGTCTCTAGCAATATTAATAAGAGAAATAAAAATAAAGCCTGAAAAAGATTTTCTAATCAATGGCTTTAACCACCAAATGTCATAGAAAATCCATGTTTCCACTTTATTTGTAAAAGTGCTTTGTTTTGACAGGTGTGTGTGTTTTTGGCTTCTTAATGGAAAATAATGTGTCTATAGGTGTGTGGATATGTTTGGCCTTTCTATTTTATTCCAAATATCAATGCTTCTGTTTGTATGCCAATACAATGTAATTTTTATATCTCGCAGACACAGTATCCACTGAATGCATACAAACTAAACTCATGCAGGAACACACTTATACTAGATAAAATATTTTAAAATAAAATGATGTACCACCAACTTATAATAATAATGTGTGTTAGTCAGAAATGACTGCTTGAAAATTTGTAAAGATTGAAACATGCTTATAGAATGGGCAGATGTGTTATACAAATGATAGATGAATATAGAAATATTTTTGTTATTATTTAAAAAGACAAGGATGACTTTGGTTTAGCCTAATTCTGAATTTTTAATTGTCATTAGGACTAGTGTATTTAATCTCATGCTTGAGAAATGTACTTTTTAGAATCTAAAATGTCTCAAACATTTGTAAAAGATATTAATATGAATAAATTTCAGAATGCTTAAAGGTCATTTTGTTTGTAACTGACTGAACCACATCCTGTTCAAATAATTTATTTCCAGCTTCTTCTCATGAAAATTGAATTAACTGAAACAGTGTTCTTGTAATACCCGAGAAAGTTAAAATTTCCTTGCAGTTATGAAAACTGAAAAGTTGTATTTCAAAGATGACGTTTGATAGTTTTGGTTTAGAAAGATAAATTTTTTTGTCATTTTACATCATGACTCAATTTAGCATCTATAATGATGTTTGGATAAAAATTAGGAATAATTACAGTAACTAGAATGATTTAATGGAACCATGAGATTAAAAGTTCGTAGGATAAGGGCTATTAGAGAATTCAGAATATTGGTACTAACCATTAATAATAGTATATCCAAAATAGCATAGATAAAGACATGATT
>NW_023045480.1:0-30055 GCF_011762505.2 Arvicanthis niloticus | reverse complement strand
GAGAAAACAGAAAAGCATCCCGAGAAGGGGAAGAATAAGGGCATACAAATGAGGAGAGACAGAAGGGCATCTGAAGAATGAAAAGTATTAAAGTCCATTTTTTGAAATATGTGTAGATTTTTTGCTTACAGAACCCAGACCTGAAAATAATAGTTGCAGGCTTCACTTCCAGGTGAAGGACATTGCTGGATTACACTCCTCAAGCTTTACCAAGGCAGGAAGACACATTCCTGACCACAGATAAAAGATGCTGCCACCTAGGTTGGCTATAGCAGGTAGAAGCAAAGATAGTTACTCTGAAATAGTTGGTAAATGGCAGGATAGGGCACACATAGCATGGTAAACAACCACATTTTTGAGAGAATGAGTGTGCAGAGTGATTTCACATGACTCTAGATCCATTTGGTCTAGATCCCTCAGAAATGCTCCCCTCCCTTGTCTTCACCAGTGCTAATGTAACCGTGTGACAATGCAACCATTCATGTGTAAGCATGCTAAAATACAACCATTCATGTGTAGAGGTGCTGGAAAATGCCTTCGTTTCCCCCACCCCATGCTTAAAAGACACTTTTAACCCACACTCAGAGCCAAAAACCTTGCTCTTGGAGCTAAAGAGCTTCTCGTTTTGACCACCGGCTTACTTCCCTAATAAAGTCTCTGCTGATTACATCAAGGTATGGTTTCTTGTGATATTTGGGTGGTCGGATTTCCGGAGGTTTGAGGATGGTATCCGTGTATGGAAGTCTTCCATCCCAGAGAGGAGAGGCAGAAAGGCTTCCAGAGAGAGGAGAAGAGAGTAGGGCATCCGGAGAGAGAACAGAAGGGCATCCAGATTGAAGAAAGACCAGAAGGGCATCCAGAGTGAGGATGAAGACAGAACGGCATCTGGAGAGAGGAGAGAGCGCATCCAGAGAGAGGAGAAAACAGAGGCAATCCAATGGGAGGAGAGAACAGAAGAACATTCGAAGAGAAGAGAAGACAGAAGGGCTCCATAGAGGAGAGGACAGCAGGCCATGCAAAGAGACGAGAGAACAGAAGAGAATCCAGAAAGAGGAGAGAGAGAGAAGGGCATCCGAGAAGGAGAATACAGAATCGAACCCAGAGAGAGGAGAAGACAGAAGGTCAACCAGAGAGAGGAGATTACAGAAGGGCATCTAGAGAGAGAAAAAGAGAAATAGGGAATCCAGAAAGAGGAGAAACAGAAGTGCATCCAGAGAGTGGAGAAGACAGAAAGGCATCCAGAGAGAGGAGAAGACAGAGGGAATCCAAAGAGAGGAGAGAACAGAAGGGCATCCAGAGAGAGGGGAGACCAGAAGGGCATCCAGAGAGAGGAGAAGACAGAAGCGAATCCAGAGAGAGGAGATGACAGAAGGGCATCCAGAGAGAGGAAAAAAATAGGGAATCCAGAAAGAGGAGAGAACAGAAGTGCATCCAGAGAGAGGAGAAGACAATAGGGCATCCAGAGAGAGGAGAGGATAGAACAGCATACAGTGAGAGGAGAAGACAGAAGGGAATCCAGAGAGAAAAAAGGGCATCCAGTGTGAGGAGAGACCAGAGGGCACTGAGAGAGAGTGAGGAAAGACAGAAGGGCATCCGGAGAGAGGAGAGAACAGAAGGGCATCTAGAAAGAGGAAAAACAGAATGTCATCAAAGAGAGAGAGAAGACAGAAGGGAATTCATAGAGAGGAGAGAACAGAAGGGCATCAGAGAGAGGAGAGAATAGAAGGGCATCCAGAGACAGGAGAAGACAGAAGGGCATTCGGAGAGAGGAGACAACAGAAGGGCATCCAGAGAGAAGAAAACAAATATAGGGAATCCAGAGAGAGGAGAGAACAGAAGTGCATCCAGAGACAGAAGACAGAAAGGCATCCAGAGAGAGGAGAGTATAGAACATCATCCAGAGATAGAGAGGAGAGACAGAAGGGAATCCAGAGAGAGGAGAGGACAGAAGGGCATCGAGAGAGGAGAGACCAGAAGGGCATCCAGAGAGAGGAGAAGACAGAAGGGCATCCAGAGAGGAAATGACAGAAGGGCATCCAGAGAGAGAAAAAGAAAAATAGGAATCCAGAAAGAGGAGAAAACAGAAGTGCATCCAGAGAGAGGAGAAGACAGAAAGGCATCCATAAAAAGGAGAGGATAGAACGGCATCCAGAGAGATGAGAAAACAGAAGGGTATCCAGAGAGAGGAGAGAAAAAAGGGCATCGAGAGAGGAGAGAGCAGAAGGGCATTGCGAGAGAAGAAAGAGAAGACAGAAGGGCATTCCGGAGAGGGGAGAGAACAGGAGAGCATCCAGAAATAGGAGAGAAAAGAAGGTCATCAGAGAGAGGAGAAGACAGAAGGGAATCCAGAGAGAGGAGAGAACAGAAGGGCTTCAATGAGAGGAGAGAATAGAAGGGCATCAAGAGAGAGGAAAAGACAGTAGGGCATCCTTAGAAAGGAGAGAACAGAAGGGCATCCAGAGAGAAGAGAAAACTGAAGGGCATCCAGAAAGAGGAGAAGACAGAAGGGCATCGGAAGATATGAGAAGACAGAAGGGCATCCAGAGAGACGAGAGCAAAAAGGGCATCCACATAACATAGTACACAAGGCCATACACAGAGAGGAGTAGACAGAATGGAATCTAGATTGATTAGAGACAGAGAAGAGCATCCAGAAAAGAGGATAGAACAGAAGGGCATCCATTAAAGGAGAAGACACAGGAGAATCCAGAGAGAGGAGAGAACAGAAGGGCATTCGGTGACAGGAGAGAACAGAAGGGCATCGGAAGAGAGAGTAAATGACAGAATGTGTTCCAGAGAGTGGAGAGAACAGAAATGCATCCAGAAAGAGGAGAAGACAGAAGGGCATCAAGAGAGAGGAGAGGACAGAATGGCATCCAGTGAGAGGAGAGAACAGAAGGGCTTCCAATGTTATGGGAAAATAGAAGGACATCCAGAGAGAAGAGAAGACAGTAGGGCATCCTGAGAGAGGAGAGAACAGATGGGCATCGGGAGGGAGGAGAAGACAGAAGGTCATCCAGAGAGAGGAGATGACAGAAGGGCATCCAGAGAAAGGAGAGTATAGAACGGCATCCAGAGAGAGGAGAAGACATAAGGGCATTCAGAGAAAGGAGAGGAGAGAATGGCATCCAGAGAGAAGAGTAGACAGAAGGAAATCCAGATAGAGGAGAGAACAGAAGGGCATCCAAGAAAGGAGAGACCAGAAGGCCATACAGAGAGAAGAGAAGACAGACGGGCATCCAGGGAGAGGCGAGAACAGAAGGGCATCCAGAGAGAGGAAAAGAAAAATAGGGAATCCAGAAAGAGGAGAGAACAGAAGGGCATCCAGAGAGAGCAGAAGACAGAAGGAACTCAGAGAGAGGAGATGACAGAAGGGCATCCAGAGAGGGGAAAAGAAATATAGGGAATCCAGAAAGAGGAGAGAACAGAAGTGCATCCAGAGAGAGGAGAAGACCTAAGGGCATCCAGAGAAAGGAGAGGATAGAACGGCATCCAGAAAGAGGAGAAGACAGAAAAAAATTCAGAGCGAGGTTAGAACAGAAGGACATCCACAGAGAGGAGAGACCATAAGGCTATACAGAGAGAAGAGAAGATAGAAGGGCATCCAGAGAGAGGAAAAGAAAAATAAGGAATCCAGAAAGTGGAGAGAACAGAAGTGCATCCAGAGAGAGGAGAAGACAGAAGGGCATCCAGAGAAGGAGAGGATAGAATGGCATCCAGAAAGAGGAGAAGACAGAAGGGTATCCAGAGAGGAGAGAAAAAGGGCATCCAGAGAGAGGAGAGCCTAGAGCGTCATTGAGAGAGAGAGGAGAAGACAGAAGAACATCCAGAGAGAGGAGAGAACAGAAGGGCATCCAGAAAGAGGAGAGAACAAAGGTCATCAATAGAGAGGATAGAGTAGAAGGGCATCCAGAGAGAGGAGAAGACAGAAGGGCATTCGGAGAGAGGAGAGAACAGATGGGCATCCAAAGAAAGAAGAGAGCAGAAAGGCATGCAGAGAGAGGAGAATACAGAAGGGCATGCAGAAAGAAGAGAAGACAGAAGAACATTGGAAGATAGGAGAAGAAAGAAGGGCATCAAGAGAGAGGAGAGCAAAGAAGGGCATCCACATAAAATAGTAAAAAAGGCCAGACAGAGAGAGGAGAAGACAGAAGGTCATCTAGATAGAGGAGAGAACAGAAGGGCATCCAGAGAAGGAGAAGACAGAAGGGAATCCAGAGAGAGGAGTGAACAGAGGGGCATTCGGGAGAGGAGAGAACAGAAGGGCATCGGGAGAGAGAATACAGAATGTCATCCAGAGAGAGAGATAAGATGACAGAAAAGCATTCTGAGAGAGGAAAATAAAAATAGGGAATGCAGAGAGAGGAGAGAACAGAAGTGCATCCTGAGAGAGGACATGACAGAAGGGTATGCAGAGAGAGGAGAGAACAGAAGGACATCCAGAAAGAAGAGAGAACAGAAGGGCATCAAGAGAGCGGAGATGACAGAAGGGAATCCAGAGAGTGGAGAGAACAGAAGGGCATTCGGGGAGATGAGTGAACAGATGGGCATAGGGAGAGAAGATAAGACAGAAGGTCATCCAGAGAGAGGAAATGACAGAAGGGCATCCAGAGAGAGGAAATGGAAAATAGGGAATCCAGAAAGAGGAGAGAACAGGAGTGCATCCAGAGAGAAGAGAAGACAGAAGGGCATCCAGAGAGAGGTATAGACAGAAGGGAATCCAGAGAGAAGAGAGAACAAAGGGCATCCAGAGAGAGGAGAGACCAGAAGAGCATCCAGAGAGAGGAGAAGACAGAAGGGCATTCAGAGAGAGGAGATGAAAGATGGGCATCCAGAGAGAGAAAAAGAAAAATAAGGAATCCAGAAAGAGGAGGAGAACAGAAGTGCATCCAAAAAGAAAAGACCGAAGGGCATCCACAGAAAAAAGAGGATACAATTGCAGCCAGAGAGAGGAGATGACAGTAGGGCATCCAGAGAGAGGAAAAGAAAAATAGGGAATCCAGAAAGAGGAGAAAACAGATGTGCATCAAGAAAGAGGAGAAAGTAGAAGGGCAGCCAGAGAGAGGAGAGAGTAGAAGGGCATCCAGAGAGAGGAGAAGACAGAAGGGCATCTGGAGAGAGGAGAGACAGAAGGGCATCCAGAGAGAGGAGAAGACAGTAGGGCATTCAGAGAGAGGAGAAGACAGTAGGGCATACAGAAAGAAGAGAAGACAGAAGGGCATCGGGAGATAGGAGAAACAGAAGGGCATCCAGAGAGACGAGAGCAAAAAGGCATCCACATAAATAGTACAGAAGACCATACAGAGGAAGGAGAAGACAGAAGGGTATCTTGATAGAGAACAGAACAGAAGGGCATTCAGAAAGAGGAGAGAACAGAAGGGCATCCAGAGAAGGAGAAGACAGAAGCGAATCAGAGATAGGAGAGAACAGAAGGGCATTAGGAGAGTGGAGAGAACAGAAGGACATCGGAAGAGAGAGGAAAAGACAGAAGGTCATCCAGAGAGAGGAGAGAACAGAAATGCATCCAGAAATAGGAGAAGACAAAAGGGCATCCAGAGAGAGGAGAGGACAGAATGGTATCCAGAATGAGGAGAGAACAGAAAAGCATCCCAAGAGAGGGGAAGACAGAAGGGCATATAAATATAAAGGCCTGAAATCTTATTTTCAGTTCTGTGTTCTGTAAGGTGAAAAATCTACACATTTTTCAAAAAATGGCATTTATAATTTTTTCATGCTACAGATACCCTTCTGTTCTCTCCTCACTTTGTATGCCCTTCTGACTTCCCCTCTCTTGGGATGCTTTTCAGTTCTCTCCTCTCTCTGGATTCCCTTCTGTTCTTTCCTAACATTGGATGCCCTTCTGTTCTCTCCTCTCACTGGATGCCATTCTGTCCTCTCCCATCTCTGGATGCCCTTCTGTCTTCTCCTCTCTCTGGATGCATTCCTGTTCTCTCCTCTCTCTGGATGACCTTCTGTCTTCTCCTCTCTCCCGATGCCCTTCTGTTCCTCCTCTCTCCAAATGCCCTTCTGTTCTCTCCTCTCTCTAGATTTGCTTCTGTCTTCTTCTCTGGATGCCCTCCTTTTCTCTCCTTTCACTGGATGCCATTCTGTCCTCTCCTCTCTCTGGATGCCCTTCAGTTTTCTCCTCACACTGTATGCCCTTCTGCTCTCTCTTCTCTCTGGATGCCCTTCTGTTTTATACTCTCTCCGGATTCCCTACTGTCTTCTCCTCTTTCTGGATGCACTTCTACTCTCTCCTCTCTCTGGATGCACTTCTGTTCTCTCCTCTCTCTGGATACCCTTCTGTCTTTTCCTCTCTCTTGATGACCTTCTGTTCTCTCCTCTTTCTGGATGCCCTTCTGTTCTCTCCTCTCCCTGGATGCCCTTCTGTTTTCTCCTCTCTCTGGATGCCCTACTGTCTTCTCCTCTCTCTGGATGCCCTTCTGTCTTCTTCTCTCTTCCTATGCCCTTCTGTTCTCTTGATCTCCAGCTTCCCTTCTGTCTTCTCCTCTCCCTGGATGCTCTTCTGTTCTCTCCTCTCTCCGGATGCCCTTCTGTCTTCTCCTCTCTCTGGATGCCCTTGTGTTCTCTCCTCTCTCTGAATGGCCTTCTGTTCTCTCATCTCTCTGGATTCCCTTCTGTCTTCTCGTCTCTCTTCATGCCGTTTTATCCTCTTCTCGCTCTGGATTCGCTCTGTATACTCCTTCTCTGAATACCATTCGGTTCTCTCTTCTTTCTGTATGCCCTCTGTTCTCTCCTCTATCTAGATGATTTTCTGTCTCCTCCTCTCTCTGTATGGCCTTCTATACTATTTTATGTGGATTCCCTTTTTTCTTCTCCTCTCTCTGCATGCCCTTCTATCTGTCTTCTCTCTGGAGGAAATTATGTCTCCTATCTCTGGATGCCCTTCTGTCTTCTGCTATGTCCTGATACCCTTCTGTCTTCTCCTCTTTCTGGATGCCCTTCTATTCTCTGCTCTCTCTATATATCCTTCTGTCCTCTCCTCTCTCAGGATGCCCGATGGTCATTTTCTACATCTGGATGACTCCTCTCTTTTCCTATTTACAGATTCCCTTCTGTTCAATCCTCTCTCTGGATGCTCTTCTGCTTTATCCTCTCTCTGGATGCCTTTCTGTACTCTCCTCTCTCTGAATGCCCTTCTTTCCACTCCTCTCTCTGGATGCCCATCTGTCTTCTCCTCACTCTGAATGCCCTTCTGCTCTCTCCTCTCTCTGAAAGCCCTTCTGTTATCTCCTCTCTCTGGATGCCCTTCTGTATTCTCCTCTCTCTGGATGACCTTCTGTCTTCTCTCTTTGGATGCCCTTCTGTTCTCTCTCTTTCTGGATGCCCTTCTGTTCTCTCCTCTCTCCGTATGCCCTTTTGTCATCTCCTCTCTCTGGATGATCTTCTATTCTCTCCTCTCTCCAGATGCCCTTCTGTATTCTCCTCTCTCTGGATTCCCTTCTGTCTTCTCCTCTCTCTGGATGCCCTTATGTTCTCTCTCTTTTCTGCATGCCCTTCGGTTCTCTCCTCTATCCATATGCCCTTCTGTCTTCTCCTCTCTCTGGATGCTCTTCTGCTCTCTCCTCTCTCTGCATGCCCTTCTTTTCTCTCTTCTCTCTGGATTGCCTTTTGTCTTCTCCTCTCTCTGGATGCCATGCTCTCCTCTCCTGTCTCTGGATGCCCTTCTGTCTTCACCTTTCTCTGGACGACCTTCTGTTCTCTCCTCTCTCTGGATTCCCTTTTTGTCTTCTCCTCTCTCTGGATACCCTTCTGTAATCTCCTCTCTCTGGATGCCCTTCTATCTTCTCCTCTCTTCTGATGCCCTTCTGCCTTCTCCTCTCTCTGGATCCCCTACCATTCTCTCCTCACTCTAGATTCCCTTCTGTCTTCTCCTCTCTCGGAATTCCCTTCTGTTCTCTCCTCTCACTGTCTTTTCTTCTGTCCTCTCCTCTCTTTGGATGACCTTCCGTCTTTTCCTCTCTCTAGATGCCCTTCTGTCACATTCTCTCTCTGGATGTCCTTCAGTCTTCTGCTCTCTCTGGATGCCCTTCTGTTCACTCCTTTTTCTGGATTCTCTTCTGTTCTATCATTTCCCTAGAAGCCCTTGTTTTCAATCCTCTCTCGGGATGCCCTTCTTCCCTCTCCTCTCTCTGGATGCCCTTCTGTCCTCTCCTCTCTATGGTTGCCATTCTATCCTCTCCTCTCTCTGGATGACCTTTTGTCTTTTCATCTCTCTGGGGCACATCTGTTCTCTCCTCTCTCTGGATGACCTTCTGTCTTCTATTCTCTCCTGATGCCCTTCTGTTCTCTCCTCTCTCCACATGCCTTTCTGATCTCTCCTCTCTCTGAATTTGCTCTGTCTTCTCCTCCTCTTGATGCCCTTCTCTTCTCTCCTCTCTCTAGATACCCTTTTGTTCTCTAGCCTATCTAGATGCCATTCTGTTCTCCTTTCTCTGTATGGCCTTCTTTACTGTTTTCTGTGGATGCCCTTCTGAGTTCCCCTCTCGCTGGATGACCTTCATTTCCCTCTTCTGTCTGGAGGCCATTCTGTCCTCTCCTCTCTCTGGAAGCCCTTCTGTCTTCTCCTCTTTCTGGATACACTCTACATGCCCTTCTTTCCTCTATTCTCTCTGGATGCCCTTATGTTCTCTCCTCTCTCTGGATGTTCTTCTGTCTTTCTCCGCTCTCTGGATACCGTTCTATTCTCTACTCTCTCTGGATGAACTTCTGTCTTCTCTGTTCTCTGGAAACCCTTCTGTTTTTCCCCTCTTTGTGGATGTGTTTTCTGTCCTCTCCTCTCTCTGGATGCCCTTCTGTTCTCTCCTCTCTCTGGATGCCCTTCTGCCCTCTCGTTTCCATGGATGTCCTTCTGTCTTCTTCTCTCTCTGGATGGCTTCTGTTCCCTCCTCTCTCTGAATCCCTTCTGTCCTCTCCTCCCTCAGGATGCCAGTCTGTAATCTTCTCCATCTAGATTCTTTCTCTCTTCTCCTCTTTCTGTAATGCTTTCTTTACTCTTTTCTGTTGATGCCCTTCGGTCCTGTTTTCTCTCCGGATGCCCTTCTTTTGTCACTTCTCTATGGAGTCCATTCTGTCTTCTCCTCTCTCTGGATGCCCATTTGTCTTCTCCTATCTCCAGTTGCCCTTCTGTCTTCTCCTCTTTCTGGATAGCCTTCTGTTCTCTGCTCTCTCTACATGCCCTTCTGTCCTCTATTCTCTCTGGATGCTCTTATGTTCTGTCCTCGCTCTGGATGTTCTTCTGCCTTCTCAGCTCTCTGGATACCGTTATGTTCTCTACTATCCCTGGATGCCCTTCTATCTTCTCTGTTCTCTGGATGGCTTTCTGTTCCCTCCTCTCTCTGGATCCCTTTGGTCCTCTCCTCTCTCTGGATGACCTTCTGTTCTCTCCTCTCTCTGGTTGCCATTCTATCCTCTCTTGTTTCTGTATGCCCTTCTGTCTTCCCCTTTCTTTCTATGCCCTTCTTTTCTTTCATCTCTCCCTATGCCCTTCTGTTTTCTCCACTCTCTTGATGCCCGAAAATTTTCTCCTCACTCTGGATACCCTTCTGTATTCTCCTCTCTCCCTATGCCCTATTGTTCTCTCATCTCTCCGGTTTCCCTTCTGTTTTCTCCTTTCTCTTGATGCCCTTATGTTCTCTCCTCTCTCCGGATGCACTTCTGTCTTCTCCTCTCTCTGGATGCCCTTCTGCTCTCTCCTCTTTCTGGATGCGCTTCTGTTCTCTCCTCTCTCCGGATGCCCTTCTGTCTTCTCCTCTAACCGGATGCCCTTCTGCTCTCTCCTCTCTCTGGATGCCCTTCTGTTCTCTCCTCTCCCCAGATGCCCTTCTGTCTTCTCCTCTCTCTAGATGTCCTTCTGTCCTCTCCTCTCTCCAGATGCCCTTCTGTCTTCTCCTCTCTCTGGATGCCCTTCTATTCTCTCCTCTCTCTGGATTACCTTCTGTCTTCTCCTCCCTCTGCATGCCGTTTTATCCTCTCCTCGCTCTGGATTCACTCAGTCATCTCCTTCTCTTAATTCCCCTCGGTTCTCTTCTCTTTCTTGGTGCCCTTCTGTTCTCTTCTCTATCTAGATGCCCTTCTGTCTCCTCCACTCTCTGCATGCCCTTCGGCTCTGTCTTCTCTCTGGACAAATTCTGTCTCCTTCTCTCTCTGGATGCCCTCTGTCTTCTGCTATGTCCTGATGCCCTTCTGTCTTCTTCTCTTTCTGGATGTACTTCTGTATCCTGCTCTCTCTAGATACCCTTCTTCCTCTCCTCTCTCTGGATGCCCTCCTGTTCTCTTCTCTGCCTGAATGCCCTTCTGCCCTCTCCTCTCTCAGGATGCCCTTCTGTCTTCTCTTCTCTCTGGATGTTCTTCAGATCTCTCCTCTCTCCAGGGGCTCTTCTATCCTCTCATCTCTCTGGAAGCCCTTCTGTCTTCTCCTCTGTCTGGATGTCCTTCTGTTTTCGCCTCTCTCTTGATGCCCTTCTGTCCTCTCCTCTCACTGGATCCCTTTCTTTTCTCTCCTCTCTCTGGATTCACTTTTTTTCTATTCCTCTCTCTGGATGCCCTTCTCTTCTCTCCACTCTTTGGATGTCCTTCTGTCCTCTATTCTGTCTGCATGCCTCTCTGTAATCTAGTCTCTCTGGAAGCCCTTCTATCTTCTCCTCTCTCTGGATGCCCTTCTGCTCTCTCCTCTCTCTGGATGCCCTTCTGTTCTGTCCTCTCTCTGGATTCCCTTCTGTCTTCTCCTCTCTCTCTGCATGCCATTTTATCCTCTCCTCGCTCTGAATTCACTCTGTCTTCTCCTTTTCTGAATTCTCTTTTGTTAACTCCTCTTTCTGGATGCCCTTCTGTTCTCTCCTCTATCTAGACGCCCTTCTGTCTCCTCCTCTCTCTGTATGACCTTCTGAACTATTTATGTGGATGCCCTTCTTTCCTCTATTCTCTCTGCATGCCCTTCTCCTCTGTCTTCTCTCTGGAGGAAATTATGTCTCCTTCTCTCTCTGGACACCCTTCTGTCTTCTGCTATGACCTGATGCCCTTCTGTCTTCTCCTTTTTATGGATGCCCTTCTGTTCTCTGCTCTCTATAGATACCCTTCTGTCCTCTCCTCTCTCTGGAAGCCCTTCTCATCTCTTCTTTCCCTGAATGCCCTTCTGCCCTCTCCTGTTTCAGGATATCCGTCAGTCCTTTTTTACATCTGGATGACTCCTCTCTTCTTCTATTTACGGATTCCATTCTGTTCTCTCCTTTCTCCGGATGCCCTTCTGTCTTCTAAGCTCTCTGGATGCCCTTCTGTTCTCTCCTCTCTCTAGATGCCCTTCTGTCCTCTCCTCTCTCAGGATGCCCATCGGGTCTTTTTTATCTGGATGCCTCCTCTCTTCTACTATTTACGGATGCCCTTCTGTTCTCTCCTCTCTCTGGATGCCCTTTTGTTTTATCCTTTCTCTGTATGCCCTTCTGTACTCTTTTCTCTATGGATGCCCTTCTGTCTACTCCTCTTTCTGGATGCCCATCTGTCTTCTCCTCTCTCTGGATGCCCTTCAGCTCTCTCCTCTCTCTGAATGCCCTTCTGTTCTCTCCTCTCTCCAGATGCCCTTTTGTATTCTCCTCTCTCGGGATTCCCTTCTGTCTTCTCCTCTCTTTGGATGCCCTGCTGTTCTCTACTTGCTCTGGACTGCCTTCTGTCTTCTCCTCTCACTGGATGTCCTTCTATCCTCTCTGCTCTCTGGATGCCCTTCTGTTTTTCCTCTCTTTGGATGCCCTTCTGTCCTCTCCTCTCACTGGAAACCCTTCTGTTCTCTCCCATCTCTGGAATCCCTTTTTTCTTCTCCTCTCGCTGGATGCCATTCTCTTCTCTCCTCTCTCTAGATGCCCTTCTGTCCTCTATTCTGTCTGGATGCCTCTCTGTTCTCGCATCTCTATGGTTGCCCTTCTGTGCACTCCTCTCTCTGGATTCCCTTCTGTCCTCTCCTCTCTCTGGATGTCCTTCTGCTCTCTCCTCTCTCTGGATGCCCTACTGTCTTCTCCTTTCTCTGGATGCTTTTCTGTACTCTCCTCTCTCCAGATGCCCTTCTGTCTTCTCCTCTCTCTCGATGCCCTTCTGCTCTCTCCTCTCCCTGGATGCTCTCCTGTTCTCGCCTCTCTCCTGATGCCCTATTGTCTTCTCCTGTCTTTGGATGCTTTTTTGCTCTCTCCTATTTCTGAATGCCCTTCTGTTCTCTCCTCTCTCCGAATGCCTTACTGTCCTCTAATATCTCTGGACATCATTCTGTTCTCTCCTCTCTCTGGATGCCCTTCTGTTCTCTCCTCTCTCCGGATGCCCTTTTGTCATCTTCTCTCTCTGGATGCCCTTTTGTTCTCTCCTCTCTCTGAATGCCCTTCTGAACTCTTTTCTCCATGGATGTTTTTATGTCTTCTCCTCCCTCTGGATGGCTTTCTGTTCCCTCTACTCTCTGGATCCCTTCTGTCCTCTCTTCTCTCTGGATGCCCTTCTTCACTCTCCTCTCTCTGGATGCCCTTCTGTCCTCACCTCTCACTGAATGCCCTTCTGTCCTCTCCTCTCTCTGGATGCCCATCTGTCTTCTCCTCTCTCAGGATGTCCTTCTGTTCTCTCCTTTCTCTTGATTCCCTTTTTGTCTTCTCCTCTCGCTGGATGCCCTTCTCTTCTCTCCTCTCTCTAGATGCCCTTCTGTCTTCTCCTCCCTCTTGAAGCCCTTCTGTCCTCTCCTTTCACTGGATGCCCTTTGTTCTCTCCTCTCTTGGGATGCCTTTATTCCCTCTACTCTCTCTGGATGCCCTTATGTCTTCTCCTCCCACTGGATGCCCTTCTGTCCACTCCTCTCTCTGGATGCCCTTCTGTCCTCTTCTCTCTCTGGATGTTCTTCAGTCTTCTGCTCTCTCTCTGGATGGGTTTCTGTTCTCTCCTCTTTCTGGATTCTCTCCTGTTCTCTCATCTCTCTGGATGCGCTTCTGTTATCTCTTCACTCTGGATGTCCTTCTGTCCTCTCCTCTCTCTGCATGCCCTTTTGTCTTCTCCTTTCTCTGGTTGCCTTTCTGTTCTCTCTTCTCTCAGGATGTCATTTTTGTCTTTTCCTCTCTCTGGATACCCTTTTGTTCTATCCTCTCTCTGAATGCCCTTCTGTTCTTTCCTCTCTCTGGATGCTCTTGTGTCCTCTTCTCTCCCTGTATGCCCTTCTGTTCTCTTCTCTCTCAGGGTTCACTTCTACCTTAACCTCTCTCTAGATGCCCTTCTGTTCCCTTCTGTCCCTGGATGCTCTTCTGTCCCCTAGTCTCTAAGGATTCCTGTCTGTCCTCTTCTAGATCTAGATGCCTTCTCTCTTTTCCTCTTTCCGTATGCCCTTCTGTTCTCTCCTCTCTCTGGATGCCCTTCTGCTCTCTCCTCTCTCTGGATGCCCTTCTGTTCTCTCCTCTCTCTGGATTCCCTTCTGTCTTCTCCTCTCTCTCTGCATGCCATTTTATCCTCTCCTCGCTCTGAATTCACTGTCTTCTCCTTTTCTGAATTCTCTTTTGTTAACTCCTCTTTCTGGATGCCCTTCTGTTCTCTCCTCTATCTAGATGCCCTTCTGTCTCCTCCTCTCTCTGTATGACCTTCTGAACTATTTTATGTGGATGCCCTTCTTTCCTCTATTCTCTCTGCATGCCCTTCTCCTCTGTCTTCTCTCTGGAGGAAATTATGTCTCCTTCTCTCTCTGGACACCCTTCTGTCTTCTGCTATGACCTGATGCCCTTCTGTCTTCTCCTTTTTATGGATGCCCTTCTGTTCTCTGCTCTCTATAGATACCCTTCTGTCCTCTCCTCTCTCTGGAAGCCCTTCTCATCTCTTGTTTCCCTGAATGCCCTTCTGTCCTCTCCTGTTTCAGGATATCCGTCAGTCCTTTTTTACATCTGGATGACTCCTCTCTTCTTCTATTTATGGATTCCATTCTGTTCTCTCCTTTCTCCGGATGCCCTTCTGTCTTCTAAGCTCTCTGGATGCCCTTCTGTTCTCTCCTCTCTCTAGATGCCCTTCTGTCCTCTCCTCTCTCAGGATGCCCATCGGGTCTTTTTTATCTGGATGGCTCCTCTCTTCTACTATTTACGGATGCCCTTCTGTTCTCTCCTCTCTCTGGATGCCCTTTTGTTTTATCCTTTCTCTGTATGCCCTTCTGTACTCTTTTCTCTATGGATGCCCTTCTGTCCACTCCTCTTTCTGGATGCCCATCTGTCTTCTCCTCTCTCTGGATGCCCTTCAGCTCTCTCCTCTCTCTGAATGCCCTTCTGTTCTCTCCTCTCTCCAGATGCCCTTTTGTATTCTCCTCTCTCGGGATTCCCTTCTGTCTTCTCCTCTCTTTGGATGCCCTGCTGTTCTCTACTTGCTCTGGACTGCCTTCTGTCTTCTCCTCTCACTGGATGTCCTTCTATCCTCTCTGCTCTCTGGATGCCCTTCTGTTTTTCCTCTCTTTGGATGCCCTTCTGTCCTCTCCTCTCACTGGATACCCTTCTGTTCTCTCCCATCTCTGGAATCCCCTTTTTCTTCTCCTCTCGCTGGATGCCATTCTCTTCTCTCCTCTCTCTAGATGCCCTTCTGTCCTCTATTCTGTCTGGATGCCTCTCTGTTCTTGCATCTCTATAGTTGCCCTTCTGTGCACTCCTCTCTCTGGATTCCTTTCTGTCCTCTCCTCTCTCTGGATGTCCTTCTGCTCTCTCCTCTCTCTGGATGCCCTACTGTCTTCTCCTTTCTCTGGATGCTTTTCTGTACTCTCCTCTCTCCAGATGCAGTTCTGTCTTCTCCTCTCTCTGGATGCCCTTCTGCTCTCTCCCCTCCCTGGATGCTCTCCTGTTCTCGCCTCCCTCCTGATGCCCTATTGTCTTCTCCTGTCTTTGGATGCTTTTTTGCTCTCTCCTATTTCTGAATGCCCTTTTGTTCTCTCCTCTCTCCGGACGCCTTACTGTCCTCTAATATCTCTGGACGTCATTCTGTTCTCTCCTCTCTCTGGATGCCCTTCTGTTCTCTCCTCTCTCTGGATGCCCTTTTGTCATCTCCTCTCTCTGGATGCCCTTTTGTTCTCTCCTCTCTCTGAATGCCCTTCTGAACTCTTTTCTCCACGGATGTTTTTATGTCTTCTCCTCCCTCTGGATGCCTTTCTGTTCCCTCTGCTCTCTGAATCCCTTCTGTCCTCTCTTCTCTCTGGATGCCCTTCTTCACTCTCCTCTCTCTGGATGCCCTTCTGTCCTCACCTCTCACTGAATGCCCTTCTGTCCTCTCCTCTCTCTGGATGCCCTTCTTCACTCTCCTCTCTCTTAATGCCCTTCTGTCATCTCCTCTCTCTGGATGCCCATCTGTCCTCTCCTCTCTCTGGATGTCCTTCTGTTCTCTCCTTTCTTTTGATTCCCTTTTTGTCTTCTCCTCTCGCTGGATGCCCTTCTCTTCTCTCCTCTCTCTAGATGCCCTTCTGTCTTCTCCTCCCTCTTGAAGCCCTTCTGTCCTCTCCTTTCACTGGATGCCCTTTGTTCTCTCCTCTCTTGGGATGCCTTTATTCCCTCTACTCTCTCTGGATGCCCTCATGTCTTCTCCTCCCACTGGATGCCCTTCTGTCCACTCCTCTCTCTGGATGCCCTTCTGTCCTCTTCTCTCTCTGGATGTTCTTCAGTCTTCTGCTCTCTCTGGATGGGTTTCTGTTCTCTCCTCTTTCTGGATTCTCTCCTGTTCTCTCATCTCTCTGGATGCGCTTCTGTTATCTCTTCACTCTGGATGTCCTTCTGTCCTCTCCTCTCTCTGCATGCCCTTTTGTCTTCTCCTTTCTCTGGTTGCCTTTCTGTTCTCTCTTCTCTCAGGATGTCATTTTGTCTTTTCCTCTCTCTGGATACCCTTTTGTTCTATCCTCTCTCTGAATGCCCTTCTGTTCTTTCCTCTCTCTGGATGCTCTTGTGTCCTCTTCTCTCCCTGTATGCCCTTCTGTTCTCTTCTCTCTCAGGGTTCACTTCTACCTTAACCTCTCTCTAGATGTCCTTCTGTTCCCTTCTGTCCCTGGATGCTCTTCTGTCCCCTAGTCTCTAAGGATTCCTGTCTGTCCTCTTCTAGATCTAGATGCCTTCTCTCTTTTCCTCTTTCCGTATGCCCTTCTGTTCTCTCCTCTCTCTGGAAGCCCTACTGTCCTCTCCTCTCTCCGGATGCCCTTCTGTTCTCTCCTCGCTTTAGATGCCCTTCTGTTCTTTCCTCTATCTAGATGCCCTTGTGACTTCTCCTCTCTCTGTATGGCCTTTTTAAATCTTTTCTGTGGATTCCCTTCTGTCCTCTCTTCTCGATGAATGCCATTCTGCTCTGTCTTCTCTCTTGAGGCCATCCTGTCCTCTCCTCTCTCTGGATGCCCTTCTGTCTTCTCCTATCTCCCGATGCCCTTCTGTCTTTTCCTCTTTCTTAATACCCTTCTGTTCTCTGCTCTCTCTTCATGCCTTTCTGTCCTCTATTCTCTCAGGATGCCCTTATGTTTTCTCCTTTCTCTGGATGTTCTTCTGTTTTTTCCACGCGCTGGATACCATTCTATTCTCTACTCTCTTCGGATGACCTTCTGTCTTCTCTTCTCTCTGGATGCCCTTCTGTTCTCTTCTATCTGTGGATGTGTTTCTGTCTTCTCCTCTCTCTAGATGCCCTTCTGTTCTCTCCTCTCTCTGAATGCCCTTCTGAACTCTTTTCTCCATGGATTCCTTTCTGTCTTCTCCTCTCTCTGGATGGCTTTCTGTTCCCTCCTCTCTCTGTATCCCTTCTGTCCTCTCTTTTCTCTGGATGACCTTCTTCACTCTCCTAACTCTGGATGCCCTTCTGTCCTCACCTCTCACTGGATGCCCTTCTGTCCTCTTCTCTCTCTGGATGCCCTTCTGTCCTCTCCACTCTCTGGATGCCCTTCTGTTCTCTCCTGTCACTGGATGTCCTTCTGTCCTCTTCTCCCTCTGGATGTCCTTCAGTCTTCTGCTCTCTCTGGATGCCCTTCTGTTCTCTCCTTTTTCTGGATTCTTTTCTGTTCTCTCATTTCCCTGGATGTCCTCTTTGTCTTCTCCTCTCGCTGGATGCCCTTCTCTTCTCTCCGTAGCTGCCATTCTGTCCCCTATTCTCTCTGGATGCCTCTCTGTTGTCTCCTCTTTCTGGATGCCCATCTGTCCTCTCCTCTCTCTGGATGCCATTCTGTTCTCTCCTTTCTCTGGAATCCCTTTTTGTTTTCTCCTCTCGCTGGATGACCTTCTCTTCTCTCCTTTCTCTAGATGCCCTTCTGTCTTCTCCTCCCTCTTGATGCCCTTCTGTCCTCTCCTCTATCTGGATGCCCTTTGTTCTCTCCTCTCTCGGGATGCCCTTCTTACCTCTCCTCTCTCTGGATGCCCTTCTGTCTTCTCCTCTCTCTGGATTCCCTTCTGTCTTCTCCTCTCTCTGGATGCCGTTTTATCCTCTCCTCTCTCTGGATTCGCTCTGCCCTTCTGTCTTCTCCTATCTTCCAATGCCCTTCTGTCTGCTCCTCTTTCTGGATACCCTTCTGTTCTCTGCTCACTCTACATGCCCTTCTTTCCTCTATTCTCTCTGGATGCCCTTATGTTCTCTCCTCTGTCTGGATGTTCTTCTGTCTTCTCCACTCTCTGGATACCATTTAATTCTCTATTCTCCCTGGATGCCCTTCTTTATTCTCCACTCTATGGATGCTCTTCTGTTCTCTCTTCTCTGTGGATGCCTTTCTGTCTTCTCCTCTCTCTGCATGCCCTTCTGACATCTCCTCTCCATGGATGCCCTTCTGATCTCTTTTCTTTCTGGATCCCCTTCTGTTCTCTCCTCTCTCTAGATGCGCTTCTGACTTCTCCTCTCTCTGGATGGCTTTCTGTTCTCTCCTCTCTCTGGATCCCTTTTGTCCTCTCCTTTCTCTGGATGGCCTTCTTCACTCTCCTCACTGGATGTCCTTCTTTCCTCTCCTCTCTCTGGATTCCTTTTTGTCGTCTTCTCTCTCTGGATGCCCCTCTGTTCTCTCCTCTCTCTGGATTACCTTTTTGTCTTCTCTTCTCTCTTGATGCCCTTCTCTTCTCTCCTGTCTCTAGATGCCCTTCAGTCCTCCATTCTCTCTGGATGCCTTTCTTTTTCTCCTTTCTCTGGATGCCCTTCTGTGCTCTCTTCTCTCTGGATGCCATTCTGTCCTTTCCTCTCTCTGAATGCCCTTCTATCTTCTTCTGTCACAGGATGCCATTCAGTCCTCTTCTCTCTCTGGATGTCCTTAAGTCTTCTGCTCTTTCTAGAATGCCTTATGTTCTCTCCTATTCCTGGATTCTCTCCTGTTCTCTCATCTTTCTGGATGTGCTTCTGTTCTCTGTTCTCTCTTCTTTCACGATGCCCTTCTGTTCTCTCCTCTCTCCAGATGCCCTAATGTCTTCTCGTCTCTCTGGATGCCGTTATACTCTCTCTTCTCTCTGGATGTCCTTCTGTCCTCACTCTCTATGGAAGCCCTTCTGTTCTCTACTCTATCTAGATGCCCTTCTCTGTTCTCCTGTCTCTGTATGGCATTCTGTAGTCTTTTCTGTGGATGCCCTTCTGTACTCACCTCTCTCTGCATACCTTTCTGCTCTCTTTTCTTTCTGGTGGCCATGCTGTCCTCTCCTATCTTTGGATGCCTTTCTGTATTTTCCTATCTCCCAATGCCCTTATGTGTTTTCCTCTTTCTGGATGCACTTCTGTTCTCTGCTCTCTCTAGATGCCTTTCTGTCCTCTCCTCTCTCTGGATCCCCTTCTGTTCTCTTTTCTCTCTGGATGCCCTTCTGTCCTCTCCTTTCTTAGGATGCCCTTCTGTCTTCTTCTCCATCTAGATGCCTTCTCTCTTCTCCTTTTTCTGGATTCTCTTCTGTTCTCTCCACTCTCTTTAAGCCCTTCTGTCTTCTCCCCTCTCTTTATGCCCTACTGTTCTCTCCACTCTCTAGATGACCTTCTGTTCATCCTCTATCTAGATGCCCTTCTGCCTTCTCCTCTCTCTGTATGACATTCTGTATACTTTTCTGTGGATGCCCTTATGTCCTCTCTTCTTTATGGATGACCTTCTGCTTGCTCTTCTCTCTGGAGGCAATTTTGTTCTCCTTTCACTGGATTCCCTTCTGTCTTCTCCTATCTCCCGATTCCCTTCTGTCTGCTCCTCTTTCTGGATACCCTTCTGTTCTCTGCTCTCTCTACATGCCCTTCTGTCCTCTATTCTCTCTGGATGCCATTATGTTCTCTCCTCTCTCTGGATGTTCTTCTGTCTTCTCCAGTCTCTGGATACCATTCTATTCGATACTCTCTCTGAATGCCTTTCTTTCTTCTCTACTCTCTGGATGCCCTTCTGTCTTCTCCTCTTTCTGGATGCCCTACTGTCTTCTCCTCTCTCTGTGTGCCCTTCTGCTCTCTCCTCTCTCTGGATGCCCTTCTGTTCTCTCCTCTTTCCGAATACCCTTAGGTTTTCTCTTCTCTCTGGATGCCCTTCTGCTCTATTCACTATCTGAATGCCCTTCTGTTCTCAACTCTCTACGGATGCCCAACTGTCTACTCCTCTCTCTGGATGCCCTTCTACTCTCTCCTCACTCTGGATGCCCTTCTGTTCTCTCCTCTCTCCGGCTTTTCTTCTGTCTTCTCCTCTAATGCGCACCCCCAAGCCTTGCATCCATGGGAAAGAAAGCACGAGACGCAGAGATCGGGTAGTTACTGCAAAACGAGGCTTTTTAATCTGTATCACACACGTGGAAAACCGGAAGGGGTGAGCTGTGGAAGGGGCCTGGCTTAAGTACAGTCTAGAGTGATGTATTCACTTCTGATTGGCTGTTCGCTCACCACCCAACATTCAGTGACTTTGGCACGCCTTTCTGCCTAGCAGCTGCGCAGATAATTGTTTATATCTGGAGAAGACATGAGGCTAGCGCCAACTTGGGGTGGCAGATTATATTGTGGCTCCTTACATTCTCCTCTGTCTTTATGCACTTCTGTTCTCTCCTCTCTCTGGATTCCCTTCTGTTCTTCTAACATTGGATGCCCTTCTATTCTCTCCTCTCACTAGATGCCATTCGGTCTTCTCCTCTCTCTGCATGCCCTTAGGTCTTCTTTTCTCTCTGGATGCCCTTCAGTCCCCTTCTCTCTCTGGATGTCCTTCAGTCTTCTGCTGTCACTGGATGGGCTTGTGTTCTCTCTTCTTTCTGCATTCATTCCTGTTCTCCTATCTCTCTGGATGAGCTTCTGTTCTCTCTTTTCTTGAGATGTCCTTCTGTCCTCTCCTGTCTCTGGATACCCTTCTGTCTTCTCCTCTCTCTTGATGCCCTTCTATTCTTTCCTCTTTCTGGAGGCCATTCTGTTCCCTCCTCTCTTTGCATAACATTCTGTCATCTCCTCTTTCAGAATGCACTTCTGTTCTCTCCTCTCTCTGCATTCCCTATTTTTCTTTTCCTCTCTCTTCATGCCCTTCTGTCATATCCTCTCTCTGTATGACCTTCTGTCTTCTCCTCTCTCCTGATGCCCTTCTGTTCTCTCCTCTCTCCAAATGCCCTTCTGTTTTCTTGGCTCTCTGGATTCACTACTGTCTTCTCCTTCTCTGGATGCCCTTCTGTTCTCTCCTATTTCTGCATGCAATTCTGTTCTCTCCTCTATCTAGATGCCATTATGTCTTCTCCTCTCTCTGTATGGCCTTTAATACTATTTTATGTGGATGCCCATCTTTGCTCTCCTCTCTCTGGATTTCCTTCTGTCTACTCCTATCTAACGATGCCCTTCTGTCTTGTCCTCTCTCTGGATGAATTTCTGTTCTGTCCTCTCTCTGGATGACCTTCTGTCTTCTCATCTCTCCTGATGCCCTTCTGTTCTCTCTTCTCTCTGAATGATCTTCTGTTCTCTCCACTTTCTGGATTCACTACAGTCTTCTCTTTCTCTGGATGCCCTTGTGTTCTCTCCACTTTCTGGATGCCCTTCTGTTTTCTCCTCTTTCTATATGCCCTTCTGTCTTCTCCTCTCTCTGTATGGCCTTCTGTACTATTTTATGTAGATGCCCTTCTTTGCTCTCCTCTGTCTGGTTGCCCTTCTGTCTTCTCCTATCTTCCTATGCCCTTCTGTCTTCTCCTCTTTCTGGATGGCCTTTGGAATTCTCCTATCTCTGGATGCCCTTCTGTTCTCTCCTCTCTAAGGTTGCCCTTCTGTTCTCTCCTCTCTCCGGATGCCCTTATGTCTTCTTCTCTTTCTGGATTCCCTTCTATTCTCTCCTCTCTCTGGATACCCTTCTGTTCTCTCTTCTCTCTGGATTCCCTTCTGTCTTTTCCTATCTCTTGATGACCTTATGTCCTCTCTTCTTTCTGGATGCCCTTCTGTTCTCTCTCCTGTCTCCGGATGCCCTTCTATCTTCTCCTCTCTCTCTCAATGCCCTTCTGGTCTCTCCTCTCTCTGGATGCCCTTCTGTTCTCTCCTCTCCCTCTATTCCCTTCTGTCTTCTCCTCTCTCTGGATGCCGTTCTATCCTCTCCTCTCTCTCGATACCCTTCTGTCTTCTCCTCTCTCTGGATGCACTTCTGTCCTCTCCTCTTTCTGGATTCCCTATTTTTCTTTTCCTCTCTCTGGAAGCCCTTCAGTCATCTCCTCTCTACAGATGCCCTTCTGTCTTCTTCTCTCTCTGGATGCCCATCTGTTCTCTCTTCTCTCTGGATACCCTTCTGTTCTCTCCTCTCTCCAAATATCCTTCAGTTTTCTCTTCTCTCTGGATGCCCTTCTGTCTTCTCCTCTCTCTTGATGCCCTTCTGTTTTCTCCTCTCTCTGGATGCCCTTCTGTTCTCTCCTCTTTCTGGATTCCCTTCTGTCTCCTCCTCTTTCTTGATGACCTTATGATCTCTCCTCCTTCTGGATGCCCTTCTGTTCTCTCCTCTCTCTGGATGCCATTCTATCTTCTCCTCTCTTTTTCAATGCCCTTCTGGTCTCTCCACTCTCTGGATTCCCTTCTGTTTTCTCCTCTCTCTGGATGCCGTTCTATCCTCTCCACTCTCTGGATACCCTTCTGTCTTCTCCTCTCTCTGGATGCACTTCTGTTCACACCTCTGTCTGGATTCCCTATTTTTCTTTTCCTCTCTCTGGATGCCCTTCTGTCATCTCCTCTCTCTGGATGCCCTTCTGTCTTCTCCTCTCTCCAGATGCCCATCTGTTCTATCAACACTCCGGATTCCCTACTGTCTTCTCTCTCTGGATGCCCTTCTACTCTCTCCTTTCTCAAGATGCTCTTATGTTCTCTGTCTCTCTCTGGATTCCCTTCTGTCTTCTCCCCTCTCTTGATGACCTTCTGTTCTCTCATCTCTCTGGATGCCCTTCTGTCCTCTCCTCTCTCTGGATTCCCTTCTGTCTTCTCCTCTCTCTGGATGCCCTTCTGTTCTCTCCTATTTCTGGATGCCCTTCTGTTCTTTCCTCTCTCCCCATACCTTTCTGTCGTCTCCTGTCTCAGGATGCACTTCTGTTCTCTCCTCTCTCTGCATTCCCTTTTTATCTTTTCCTCTCTCTGGATGCCCTTCTGTCATCTCCTCTCTCTAGATGACCTTTTGTCTTCTCCTTCTCCTGATACCCTTCTGTTCTCTCCTCATTTCGAATGACCTTCTGTTCGCTCCTCTTTCAGGAATCCCTATTTTTCTTTTCCTCTCTCTGGATGACCTTCTGTCTTCTCCTCTCTCCCAATGCCCATTTGTTCTCTCCTCTCTCTGGATGCCCTACTGTCTTCTCCTCTCTCTGGATATCCTTCTATTCTCCCCTAACATTGGATGCCCTTCTGTTCTCTTCCCTCACTCTATGCCATTCTGTCCTCTCCTCTCTCTGGATGCCCTTCTATTTTCTCTTTCTGGATGCATTTCTGTTCTCTCCTCTCTCTGGATGACATTCTGTCATTTACTCTCTCTTCTGATGCCCTTCTCTTCTCTCCTCTCTCCAAATGCCCTTCTGTTCTCTCCGCTCTCTGGATTTGCTTCTGTCTTCTCCTTTAATGGATGCCCTTCTGTTCTCTCCTATTTCTGGATGCCCTTCTGTCCTCTAATCAATCTAGATGCCATTCTGTCTTCTCCTCTCTCTGTATTGACTTCTATAATATTTTATGTGGATGCCCTTTTTGCTCTCGTCTCTCTGGATGCCTTTCTGTATTTTCCTATCTTCCAATGCCCTTCTTTCTTCTCATCTTTCTGGATGCCCTAATGTCTTCTCCTCTCTCTGGATGCCCTTCTGCTCTCTCCTATCTCTGGAAGCCCTTCTGTTCTCGCCTCTCTCCAAATGCCCTTCGGTTTTCTCCTCACACTGGATGCCTTTCTCCTCTCTCCTCTCTCCTCTCTCTGGATGCCCTTCTGTTCTCTCCTCTCTGGATTCCATTCTGTCTTCTTCTCTCTCTTGATGCCGTTTGTTCTCTCATCTCTCCGGATGCCCTTAGGTCTTCTCATCTCCCTGGATGCCCTTCTGGTCTCTCCACTCTCTAGATGCCCTTCTGTTTTCTCCTCTCTATGGATTCCCTTCTGTTCTCTCCTCTGTCGGGATGCCCTTCTATTCTCACCTCTATCTAGATGCCCTTCTGTCTTCTCCTCACTGTATGGCCTTCTGTACTATTTTATGTGGATGCCCTTCTTTGCACCCCTCTCTCTGGATGCCCTTCTGTCTTCTTCTTTCTCCCAATGCCCTTTTGTTCTCTCCTCTCTCTGGATTCCCTTCTGTTCTCTCCTCTCTCTGGATTCCCTTCTGTCTTCTCCTCGCTCTGGATGACTTTCTGTTCTCTCTGGATTCCCTTCTGTTCTCTCCTCTTTCTGGATGCCTTCTGTTCTCTCCTCTGTCTGCATAACCTTCTGTCATCTCCTCTCTCAGGATACACTTCTGTTCTCTCCTCTCTCTGGATTCCCATTTTATCTTTTCCTCTCTCTGGATGCCCTTCTGTCATCTCCTCTCTCTGGATGATGTTTGTCTTCTACTCTCTCCCGATGCCCTTCTGTTCTCTCCTAATGCTGAATGTTGGTCAGTTCTCTTCTCTCTCTGGATTCGCTTCTGTCTTCTCCTTCTCTGGATGCCCTTCTGTTCTCTACTCTTTCTGGATACCCTTCTGTTTTCTCCTCTATCTAGATCCCCTTCTGTCTTCTCTTCTTTCTGTATGGCCTTCTGTACTATTTTATGTGTATGCCATTCTTTGCTCTCCTCTCTCCGGATGCCTTTCTGGTCTCTCCTCTCTCAGGATTCCCTAATGTCTTCTCCTTTCTCTGGATGCCCTTCTACACTCTCCTCTCTCTGGATGCCCTTCTGAACTTTCTGGATGCCTTTCTGTTCTCTCCTCTCTCCGGATGCCCTTCTGTCTCCTCCTCTCTCTCTCTCTCTATGCCCTTCTGGTCACTCTTCGCTCTATGGATGCTCTTTTTTCTCTCCTCTTTCTGGATACCCTTCTGTCTTCTCCTCTCTCTGGATGCTGTTCTATCCTCTCCTCTCTCTGGATACCCTTCTGTCTTCTCCTCTCTCTGGATGCACTTCTGTTCTCTCCTCTTTCTGGATTCCCTATCTTTTTCCTCTTTCTGGATGCACTTCTGTCATCTGCTCTCTCCAGATGCCCTTCTGTCTTCATTCTCTCTAGAGGCCCATCTGTTCTCTCCTCTCTCTGGATGCCCTACTGTCTTCTCCTCTCTCTGAATGCCCTTATCTTCTCTAATCTCTCTGGATTCCCTTCTGTCTTCCCCTCCCTCCTGATGCCCTTCTGTTTTCTCCTCTTTCTGGATGCCCTTCTGTCTTCTCATTTCTCCCTATGCCCATGTGTTCTCTCCTCTCTCCGGATGCCCTTCTATTCTCCCCTAACATTGGATGGCATTCTGTTCTCTCCTCTCACTGGATGTCATTCTGTCCTCCCCTCTCTCTGGATGCCCTTCTGTCTTCTCTTCTTTCTGGGTGCATTTATGTTCTCTCCTCTCTCTGGAAGACCTTCTCTCTTTTTCTCTCTCTTCTGATGCCCTTCTGTTCTCTCCTCTCTCCGAATGCCCTTCTATTCTCTCCTCTCTCTGGAGTGGCTTCTGTCTTCTCCTTTAAGGGATGCCCTTCAGTTCTCTCCTCTTTCTGCTTGCCCTTCTGTTCTCTCTTCTATATAGATGCCATTCTGTCTTCTCCTCTTTCTGTATAATATTCTGTACTATTTTATGTGGATGCCTTTTTTGCTCTTGTCTCTCTGGATGCCCTTCTGTCTTCTCCTATCTCCCAATGCCCTTCTGTCTTCTCCTCTTTCTGGATTCCCTACTGTCCTTCTCCTGTCTCTAGATGCCCTTCTGCTCTCTCCTCTCCCTGAATGCCCTTCTCTCTTCTCCTCTCTCTCTCTCAATGCCCTTCTAGGCTCTCCTCTCTCTGGATGCCCTTTTTTCTCTCCTCTCTGGATACCCTTCTGTATTCTCCTCTCAATGGATGCCCTTCTGTTCTCTCCCTCTCTCTGGATGCCCTTCTGTCTTCTCTTCTCTCTGTATGGCCTTCTGGTCTCTCCTTTCTCTGGATGCCCTTCTGTTCTCTCCTCTCTCTGGATTCCCTTCTGTCTTCTCCTCTCTCTGGATGCCGATTTGTCCTGTTTTTTTTCCTTGATGCTCTTCTCTCTTCTCCTCTCCCTGGATGCACTTCTGTTCTCTCCTCTTTCTGGATTCCCTATTTTTCTTTTCCTCTCTCTGGATGCCCTTCTGTCATCTCCTCTCTCCAGATGCCCTTCTGTCTTCTCCTCTCTCCTGATGCCCATTTGTTCTCTCCTCGCTCTGGATGCCCTACTGTCTTCTCCTCTCTCTGTATGTCCTTCTATTCTCCCCTAACATTGGATGCCCTTCTGTTCTCTCCTCTCACTGGATGCCATTCTGTCCTCTCCTCTCTCTCAATGCCCTTCTGTCTTCTCCTCTTTCTGGATGCATTTTTGTTTTCTCCTCTCTCTGGATGACATTCTCCCATTTACTCTCTCTTATGATGTCCTTCTGTTCTCTCCTCTCTCTGGATTCGCTTCTGTCTTCTCCTTTAATAGATGCTCTTCTGTTCTCTCCTCTTTCTGGATGCCCTTCTGTTCCCTAATCAATCTAGATGCCATTCAGCCTTCTCCTCTCTTTGTATGGCCTTCTTTAATATTTTATGTGGATGCCATTTTTGATCTGGTCTCTTGGGAGGCCCTTCTGTCTTCTTATATCTTCTGATGCCCTTCCGTCTTCTCCTCTTTCTGGATGCATTACTGTCTTCTCCTCTCTCTCTGGATGCCCTTCTTCTCTCTCCTCTCTCTGGATGCCCTTCTGTTCTCTCTTCACTCCGAATGCCCTTCAGTTTTCTCTTCTCTCTGGATGCCCTTCTGCTGTCTCCTCTCTCTGGATTCCCTTCTGATCTCTCCTCTCTACGGATGCCCTACTGTCTTCTCCTCTCTCTTGATACCCTTCTACTCTCTCATCTCACTTGATGCCCTTCTGTTCTCTCCTCTCTCTGGATTCCCTTCTGTCTTCTTCTCTCTCTTGATGCACTTCTTATCTCTCATCTTTCTGGATGCCCTTCTGTTCTCTCCTCTCTCTGAATGCCCTTCTGTTCTCTCCTCTCTCTTGATTCACTTCTGTCTTCTCCTTCTCTGGATTCCCTTCTGTTCTCTACCTTTCTGGATGCCCTTCTGTTCTCTCCTCTATCTAGATGCCCTTCTGTCTTCTCTACTTTCTGTATGGCCTTCTGTACTATTATATGTGGATGCCCTTCTTTGCTCTCCTCTCTCAGGATGCCTTTCTGGTCTCTCCTCTCTCAGGATGCCTTTCAGCTCTCTCCTCTCCCTTGATGCCCTTCTGATATCTCCTCTCTCTGATTGCCCTTCGGTTTTATCCTCTCTCCTGATGCTCTTCTGCTCTCTCCTCTCTCTGGATGCCCTTCTGTTCTCTCCTCTCTACCGATGCCCTTCTGTTCTCTCCACACTCCAAATGCCCTTCTTTTCTCTCCTCTCTCTTGATTCGCTTCTGTCTTCCCCTTCTCTGGATGCCCTTCTGTTCTCTACACTTTTTGAATGCCCCTCTGTTCTCTCCTCTATCTAAATGCCCTTCTGTCTTCTCTTCTTTCTGTATAGCCTTCTGTACTATTTTATGTGGATGCCCTTCTTTGCTCTCCTCTCTCCGGATGCCTTTCTGGTCTTTCCTCTCTCAGGATCCCCTACTGTCTTCTCCTCACTCTGGATGCCCTTCTACACTCTCCTCTCTCTGGATGCCCTTCTGTTCTCTCTTCTCCCTGGATTCCCTTCTGTCTTCTCCTCTCTCTTGATGACCTTCTGTTCTCTCCTTATTCTCGATGCCTTTCTGTTCTCTCCTCTCTCCAGCTGCCCTTCTGTCTTCTCCTCCCTCTCTCTATGCTCTTCTGGGCTCTCCTCTCTCTGGATGCACTTTTTTCTCTCCTCTTTCTGGATTCCCTTCTGTCTTCTCCTCCCTCTGGATGCCCTTATACACTCTACTCTCTCTGGATGACCTTCTGTTCTCTCTTCTCTCTGGATTCCCTTCTGTCTTCTCCTCTCTCTTGATGACCTTCTGTTCTCTCCTTATTCTCGATGCCTTTCTGTTCTCTCCTCTCTCCGGCTGCCCTTCTGTCTTCTCCTCCCTCTCTCTATGCTCATCTGGGCTCTCCTCTCTCTGGATGCACTTTTTTCTCTCCTCTCTCTGGATTCCCTTCTGTCTTCTCCTCCCTCTCGATGCCATTCTATCCTCTCCTCTCTCTGGATACCCTTCTACCTTCTCCTCTCTCTGGATGCACTTCTTTTTTCTCCTCTTTCTGGATTCCCTATTTTTCTTTTTTTCTCTCTGGATGCCCTTCTGTCATCTCCTCTCTCCAGATGCCCTTCTGTCTTCTCCTCTCTCTGAAGGCTCATCTGTTCTCTCCTCTCTCCGGATGCCCTACTGTCTTCTCTTCTCTCTGGATGCACTTCTATTCTCTAATTTCTCAGGATTTCCTTCTGTTTTCTCTTCTTCCTTGATGCCTTTCTGTTTTCTCCTCTTTCTGGATGCCCTTCTGTCTTCTCCTCTCTCAAGATGCCCATCTGTTCTCTCCTCTCTCCAGATGCCCTACTGTCTTCTCCTCTCTCTGGATGCCCCTCTATTCTCCCCTAACATTAGATGACCTTCTGTTCTCTCCTTTAACTGGATGCTATTCTGTCCTCTCCTCTCTCTGGATGCCATTCTACTCTCTTCTCTTTCTGGATGCCCTTCTGTTCTCTCTTCTGTCTGGATTTCTTTCTATCTTCTCCTGTCTCTTGAAGACCTTCAGTTCTCTCGTTGTTCTGGATGCCTTTCTGTTCTCTCCTCTCTGCGGATGCCCTTCTGTCCTCTCTCTCTCTCTCTCTCTCTCTCTCTCTCTCTCTCTCTCTCTCTCTTTCTCTCTCTCTCTCTCTCTCTCTCTGCCCTTCTGGTCTCTCCTCTCTCTGGATGCACTTTTTTTCTCTCCTCTCTCTGGATTTTTTTCTGTCTTCTTTTATCTCTGGATGCAGTTCTATCCTCTCCTCTCTCTCGATACCCTTCTGTCTTCTCCTCTCTCTGGATACACTTCCTTTCTCTCCTCTTTCTGGATTCCCGATTTTTCTTGTCCTCTCTCTGGATGCCCTTCTGTCATCTCCTCTCTCCAGATGCCCTTCTGTCTTCTCCTCTCTCTGGAGGCCCATCTGTTCTCTCCTCTCTCTGGATGCCCTATTGTCTTCTCCTCTCTCTGGATGCACTTCTATTCTCTAATCTCTCTGGATTCCCTTCTGTGATCTCCTCTCTCTTGATGCCCTTCTGTTTTCTCCTCTTTCTGGATGCCCTTCTGTCTTCTCCTCTCTCGCGATGCCCATCTGTTCTCTCCTCTCTTCGGATGTCCTACTGTCTTCTACTATCTCTGGATGCCCTTGTATTCTCCCCTAACATAGGAGGACGTTCTGTTCTCTCTGCTCACTGGATGCCATTCTGTCCTCTCCTCTCTCTGGATGCCCTTCTACTCTCTCCTATCTCTGGATGCCATTCTGTTCTCTCTTCTGTCTGGATTTCCTTCTGTCTTCTCCTCTCTCTTGATGACCTTCAGTTCTCTCCTTGTTCTGGATGCCTTTCTGTTCTATCCTCTCTCCGGATGCCCTACTGTCTTCTACTATCTCTGGATGTCCTTCTATTCTCCTTTTGACCAGTCTTGAAACCTCTTGACTTGCCCTAATAGCTGAAAGCAACGCAAACAGGAGGGTAGCTATTGCTGCAGTGGCAATGGGTGAATATCCACCTGCATACATTCCAAAGGTGACCTCATATCTTGTAGTTTTTTAACCCGCCCCAAAACTTGGGGGGTCTTCTGCGGTGCCTTGAAATTCCAGGGTTTCGGCTCCAGTTGTTACGCGCACCTCTTCTGTGTCCCCCTTCGCCCGCGAATAAGGACACGGAGGCAGTAATCGGGTATCACTACAGACGAGGCTTTACTTGTAACAGCAAAAGCGGAAAAGACGGAAGAAACCGGAAGAGGCTCCTTAAATACACCCTAGAGTGACGTATTCACTTCTGAATGGCTGTTTGCTCACCACCCAATATTACGCCTTGGGATAGGCCAGTGACTTGGCGCTCTTTCTGCCTTTTGCACCTGCGCAGTCAGTTGTTTACAAGTGGGAGGACAGAATGTCCGTGCCATCTTGGCACTGCAGCTCCCAACACTCCTCTCTCTGGATGCAATTTTGTCCTCTCCTCTCTCTGGATACCCTTCTGTCTTCTGCTTTCTCCCTATTCCCTTCTTTTCTCTCTTCTCTCCCGATGCCATTCTGTTTTCTCCTCTCTCTGGATGCCTGACAATTTTCTCCTCACTCTGGATACCCTTCTGTCTTCTCCTCTCTCTAGATGCACTTCTGTTCTCTTGTCTCACTGGATGCCATTCTGTTCTCTCCTCTCTCGGGATGCCCTTCTGTCCTCTTCTTTCTCTGGATTTCCTTCAGTCTTCTGCTCTCTCTGGATAAGCTTCTGTACTCTCCTTTTTCTGGATTCTCTCCTGTTTTCTAATCTCTCTGGATGCACTGCTGGTATCTTTTCTCTAGGTATGTCCTTCTGTCCTCTCCTCTCTCTTGATGCCCTCGT
>NW_023045479.1:0-30099 GCF_011762505.2 Arvicanthis niloticus | reverse complement strand
GCCTCTTGCCTCTGTCTCTCTGCCTCTCTGCCTCGTCTCTCTGCCTCTTTCCCCTGCCTCTGGTCTATACTTCTCTGCCTCTGCCTCTCTGCCTCCGCCTCTCTGCCTGTCTACCTCTGCCTAGGCCTCTCTGCCTCTCTGGCTCTCTGCCTCTCTGCCTCTCTGCCTCTCTGCCTCTCTGCCTCTCTGCCTCTCTGCCTCTCTGCCTCTCTGCCTCTACTGCCTCTCTGCCTCTCTGCCTCTCTGCCTCTCTGCCTCTCTGCCTCTCTGCCTCTCTGCCTCTCTGCCTCTCTGCCTCTCTGCCTCTCTGCCTCTCTGCCTCTCTGCCTCTCTGCCTCTCTGCCTCTCTGCCTCTCTGCCTCTCTGCCTCTCTGCCTCTCTGCCTCTCTGCCTCTCTGCCTCTCTGCCTCTCTGCCTCTCTGCCTCTCTGCCTCTCTGCCTCTCTGCCCTCTCTGCCTCTGCCTCTCTGCTCTCTCTGCCTCTCTGCCTCCTCTGCCTCTCTGCCTCTCTGCCTCTCTGCCTCTCTGCCTCTCTGCCTCTCTGCCTCTCTCTCTGCCTCTCTGCCTCTCTGCCTCTCTGCCTCACTCTCTGCCTCTCTGCCTCTCTGCGTCTCTGCCTCTCTGCCTCTCTGCCTCTCTGCCTCTCTGCTCTCTCTCTGCCTCTCTGCCTCTCTGCCTCTCTGCCTCTCTGCCTCTCTGCCTCTCTGCCTCTCTGCCTCTCTGCCTCTCTGCCTCTCTGCCTCTCTGCCTCTCTGCCTCTCTGCCTCTCTCCTCCTCTCTGCCTCTCTCTGCCTCTCTGCCTCTCTGCCTCTCTGCCTCTCTGCCTCTCTGCCTCTCTGCCTCTCTGCCTCTCTGCCTCTCTGCCTCTCTGCCTCTCTGCCTCTCTGCCTCTCTGCCTCTCTGCCTCTCTGCCTCTCTGCCTCTCTGCCTCTCTCTGCCTCTCTCTGCTTCTCTGCCTCTCTGCCTCTCTGCCTCTCTGCCTCTCTGCCTCTCTGCCTCTCTGCCTCTCTGCCTCTCTGCCTCTCTGCTCTCTGCCTCTCTGCCTCTCTGCCCTCTGCCTCTCTGCCCTCTCTCTGCCTCTCTTCTCTCTGCCTCTCTGCTCTCTGCCTCTCTGCCTCTCTGCCTCTCTGCCTCTCTGCCTCTCTGCCTCTCTGCCTCTCTGCCTCTCTGCCTCTCTGCCTCTCTGCCTCTCTGCCTCTCTGCCTCTCTGCCTCTCTGCCTCTCTACCTCTCTACCTCTCTGCCTCTCTGCCTCTCTGCCTCTCTGCCTCTCTGCCTCTCTGCCTCTCTGCCTCTCTGCCTCTCTGCCTCTCTGCCTCTCTGCCTCTCTGCCTCTCTGCCTCTCTGCCTCTCTGCCTCTCTGCCTCTCTGCCTCTCTGCCTCTCTGCCTCTCTGCCTCTCTGCCTCTCTGCCTCTCTGCCTCTCTGCCTCTCTGCCTCTCTGCCTCTCTGCCTCTCTGCCTCTCTGCCTCTCTGCCTCTCTGCCTCTCTGCCTCTCTGCCTCTCTGCCTCTCTGCCTCTCTGCCTCTCTGCCTCTCTGCCTCTCTGCCTCTCTGCCCTCTGCCTCTCTGCCTCTCTTTCTTTCCACCTCTCTGCCTCTTCCTCTGCTTCTGTTTCTCTGCCTCTCTGCCTCTCTGCCTCTCTGCCTCTCTGCCTCTCTGCCTCTCTGCCTCTCTTGCTCTGCCTCTCTGCCTCTGCCTCTCTTCTCTGCCTCTCTGCCTTTTTCTCTGCCCCTGCCCTGCCCCTGCCTCTCTGCCCCTGCCCCTGCCCCTGCCCCTGCCCCTGCCCCTGCCCCTGCCCCTGCCCCTGCCCCTGCCCCTGCCCCTGCCCCTGCCCCTGCCCTCTCCTGCCCCTGCCCCTGCCCCTGCCATCAGCTTCTCCCTCTCAGCCACTCTGCCTCTTCCTCTGTGCCTCTCAGCCTTTGTCTCTCTCCATCCTTTAACTCAGCCTCTGCCTCTGTCTCTCTGACTCTCTGCCTCTGTCTCTCTGCCATCTTCCCCTGCCTCTGGCTACTCTCTCTGCCTCTGCCTCTCTGCCTCCGCCTCTCTGCCTTTCTACCTCTGCCTAGGCCTCTCTGCCTCTCTGCCTCTCTGCCTCTCTGCCTCTCTGCCTCTCTGCCTCTCTGCCTCTCTGCCTCTCTGCCTCTCTGCCTCTCTGCCTCTCTGCCTCTCTTGCCTCTCTGCCCTCTGCCTCTCTGCCTCTCTGCCTCTCTGCCTCTCTGCCTCTCCTGCCTCTCTGCCTCTCTGCCTCTCTGCCTCTCTGCCTCTCTGCCTCTCTGCCTCTCTGCCTCTCTGCCTCTCTGCCTCTCTGCCCTCTCTGCCTCTCTGCCTCTCTCGCCTCCTCTGCCTCTCTCGCCTCTCTGCCTCTCTGCCTCTCTGCCCTCTCTGCCTCTCTGCCTCTCTCTCATGCCTCTCTGCCTCTCCTCTACCTCTCTGCTTCTGCAGGTCTGCCTCTCTGCCTCTCTGCCTCTCTGCCTCTCTGCCTCTCTGCCTCTCTGCCTCTCTGCCTCTCTGCCTCTCTGCCCTCTGCCTCTCTGCCTCTCTGCCTCTCTGCCTCTCTGCCTCTCTCTGCCTCTCTGCCTCTCTCTGCCTCTCTGCCTCTCTAGCCTCTCTGCCTCTCTGCCTCTATGCCTCTCTGCCTCTCTGCCTCTCTGCCTCTCTCTGCCTCTCTGCCCCTGTCTCTGCCCCCTCTCTTTGCCCCTCTCTCTGTCCCTCTGTCTCTCGGCCTCTCTGCCTCTCTGCCTCTCTGCCTCTCTGCCTCTCTGCCTCTCTGCCCCTGTCTCTGCCCTGCCTCAGCTTCTCCTCTCTGCCTCTCTGCTCTGCCTCTCTGCCTCTCTGCCCTCTGTCTCTCTCCATCTTACTCTCTGCCTCTGCCTCTGCCTCTCTGCCTCTCTGCCTCTCTGTCTCTCTGCCTCTTCCCCTGCCTCTGGCTATGCTTCTCTGCCTCTGCCTCTCTGCCTCTCTGCCTCTGCTCGGCCTCTCTGCCTCTCTGCCTCTCTGCCTCTCTGCCTCTCTGCCTCTCTGCCTCTCTGCCTCTCTGCCTCTCTGCCTCTCTGCCTCTCTGCCTCTCTGCCTCTCTGCCTCTCTGCCTCTCTGCCTCTCTGCCTCTCCTCTGCCTCTCTGCCTCTCTGCCTCTCTGCCTCTCTGCCTCTCTGCCTCTCTGCCTCTCTGCCTCTCTGCCTCTCTGCCTCTCTGCCTCTCTGCCTCTCTGCCCTCTCTGCCCCTCTCTCTGCCTCTCTGCCTCTCTGCCTCTCTGCCTCTCTGCCTCTCTGCCTCTCTGCCTCTCTGCCTCTCTGCCTCTCTGCCTCTCTGCCTCTCTGCCTCTCTGCCTCTCTCTCTGCCTCTCTGCCTCTCTGCCTCTCTGCCTCACTCTCTGCCTCTCTGCCTCTCTGCGTCTCTGCCTCTCTGCCTCTCTGCCTCTCTGCCTCTCTGCCTCTCTGCCTCTCTGCCTCTCTGCCTCTCTGCCTCTCTGCCTCTCTGCCTCTCTGCCTCTCTGCCTCTCTGCCTCTCTGCCTCTCTGCCTCTCTGCCTCTCTGCCTCTCTGCCTCTCTGCCTCTCTGCCTCTCTGCCTCTCTGCCTCTCTGCCTCTCTGCCTCTCTGCCTCTCTGCCTCTCTTCCTCTGCCTCTCTGCCTCTCTACGTCTCTACCTCTCTACCTCTCTACCTCTCTACCTCTCTATATGCCTCTGCCTCTCTGCCTCTATGCCTCTCTGCCTCTGCCTCTCTGCCTCTCTGCCTCTCTGCCTCTCTGCCTGTCTGCTTCTCTGCCTCTCTACATCTCTGCCTCTGCCTCTTTGCCTCTTTGCCTCATTGCCTCTCTGCCTCTGCCTCTCTGCCTCTAAGCGACTGCCTCTGCCTCTCTGCATCTCTGTCTCTCTGCCTCTCTGCCTTTCTATCTCTCTGCCTCTTCCTCTGCTTCTGTTTCTCTGCCTTTCTACATCTCTTCCTCTCTACCTCAGCCTTTCTGTATCTGCCTCTCTGCCTCTGTGCCTTTGCCTCTCTGCCTCTCTACATCTCTTCATCTCTGCCTCTGCCTCTCTGCATTTGCCTCTCTGCCTCTGCCCCTGCCCCTGCCTCAGCTTCTCCCTCTCAGCCACTCTGCCTCTGCCTCTGTGCCTCTCAGCCTTTGTCTCACTCCATCTTTTTCTCATCCTCTGCCTCTGTCTCTCTGCCTCTTCCCCTGTGTCTGGCTATGCTTCTCTGCCTCTGCCTCTCTGCCTCTCTGCCTCTCTGCCTCTCTGCCTCTCTGCCTCTCTGCCTCTCTGCCTCTCTGCCTCTCTGCCTCTCTGCCTCTCTGCCTCTCTGCCTCTCTGCCTCTCTGCCTCTCTGCCTCTCTGCCTCTCTGCCTCTCTGCCTCTCTGCCTCTCTGCCTCTCTGCCTCTCTGCCTCTCTGCCTCTCTGCCTCTCTGCCTCTCTGCCTCTCTGCCTCTCTGCCTCTCTGCCTCTCTGCCTCTCTGCCTCTCTGCCTCTCTGCCTCTCTCTGCCTCTCTGCCTCTCTGCCTCTCTGCCTCTGCTCTCTGCCTCTCTGCCTCTCTGCCTCTCTGCCTCTCTGCCTCTCTGCTCTCTGCCTCTCTGCCTCTCTGCCTCTCTGCCTCTCTGCCTCTCTGCCTCTCTGCCTCTCTGCCTCTCTGCCTCTCTGCCTCTCTGCCTCTCTGCCTCTCTGCCTCTCTGCCTCTCTGCCTCTCTGCCTCTCTGCTCTCTGCCTCTGCATATGCCTCTCTGCCTCTCCCTCTCTGCCTCTCTGCCTCTCATTCTCTCTGCCTCTCTGCCTCTCTGCCTCTCTGCCTCTCTGCCTCTCTGCCTCTCTGCCTCTCTGCCTCTCTGCCTCTCTGCCTCTCTACCTCTCTGCCTCTCTGCCTCTCTGCCTCTCTGCCTCTCTGCCTCTCTGCCTCTCTGCCTCTCTGCCTCTCTGCCCTCTCTCTGCCCCTCTCTTGCCCCTCTCTCTGCTCTCTCTGTCTCTCTGCCTCTCTGCCTCTCTGCCTCTCTGCCTCTCTGCCTCTCTGCCTCTCTGCCTCTCTGCCTCTCTGCCTCTCTCTCTGCCTCTCTGCCTCTCTGCCTCTCTGCCTCACTCTCTGCCTCTCTGCCTCTCTGCGTCTCTGCCTCTCTGCCTCTCTGCCTCTCTGCCTCTCTGCCTCTCTGCCTCTCTGCCTCTCTGCCTCTCTGCCTCTCTGCCTCTCTGCCTCTCTGACCCTCTGCCTCTCTGCCTCTCTGCCTCTCTCTGCCTCTCTGCCTCTCTGCCTCTCTGCCTCTCTGCCTCTCTGCCTCTCTGCCTCTCTGCCTCTCTGCCTCTCTGCCTCTCTGCCTCTCTGCCTCTCTGCCTCTCTTGCTCTCTGCCTCTCTGCCTCTCCTCTGCCTCTCTGCCTCTCTGCCTCTCTGCCTCTCTGCCTCTCTGCCTCTCTGCCTCTCTGCCTCCTCTGCCTCTCTGCCTCTCTGCCTCTCTGCCTCTCTGCCTCTCTGCCTCTCTGCCTCTCTGCCTCACTCTCTGCCTCTCTGCCTCTCTGCCTCTCTGCCTCTCTGCCTCTCTGCCTCTCTGCCTCTCTGCCTCTCTGCCTCTCTGCCTCTCTGCCTCTCTGCCTCTCTGCCTCTCTGCCTCTCTGCCTCTCTGCCTCCTGCCTCTCTGCCTCTCTGCCTCTCTGCCTCTCTGCCTCTCTGCCTCTCTCTGCCTCTCTGCCTCTCTGCCTCTCTCTGCCTCTGCCTCTCTGCCTCTCTGCCTCTCTGCCTCTCTGCCTCTCTGCCTCTCTCTCTGCCTCTCTGCCTCTCTGCCTCTCTCTGCCTCTCTGCCTCTCTGCGTCTCTGCCTCTCTGCCTCTCTGCCTCTCTGCCTCTCTGCCTCTCTGCCTCTCTGCCTCTCTGCCTCTCTGCCTCTCTGCCTCTCTGCCTCTCTGCCTCTCTGCCTCTCTGCCTCTCTGCCTCTCTGCCTCTCTGCCTCTCTGCCTCTCTGCCTCTCTGCCACTGCCTCTGCCTCTCTGCCTCGCTGCCTCTCTGCCTCTCTGCCTCTCTACCTCTCTGCCTCTTCCTCTGCTTCTGTTTCTCTGCCTCTCTACATCTCTGCCTCTCTGCCTCAGCCTTTCTGCATCTGCCTCTCTGCCTCTGCCTCTGCCTCTGCCTCTGCCTCTGCCTCTCTTCCTCTGCCTCTCTGCATTTGCTTTTCTGCCCCTGCCCCTGCCCCTGCCCCTGCCCCTGCCCCTGCCCCTGCCCCTGCCCCTGCCCCTGCCCCTGCCTCAGCTTCTCCCTCTCAGCCACTCTGCCTCTTCCTCTGTGCCTCTCAGCCTTTGTCTCTCTCCATCTTTAACTCAGCCTCTGCCTCTGTCTCTCTGCCTCTCTGCCTCTGTCTCTCTGCCTCTTCCCCTGCCTCTGGCTATACTTCTCTGCCTCTGCCTCTCTGCCTCCGCCTCTCTGCCTTTCTACCTCTGCCTAGGCCTCTCTGCCTCTCTGCCTCTCTGCCTCTCTGCCTCTCTGCCTCTCTGCCTCTCTGCCTCTCTGCCTCTCTGCCTCTCTGCCTCTCTGCCTCTCTGCCTCTCTGCCTCTCTGCCTCTCTGCCTCTCTGCCTCTCCTCTGCCTCTCTGCCTCTCTGCCTCTCTGCCTCTCTGCCTCTCTGCCTCTCTGCCTCTCTGCCTCTCTGCCTCTCTGCCTCTCTGCCTCTCTGCCTCTCTGCCTCTCTGCCTCTCTGCATCTCTGCCTCTCTGCCTCTCTGCCCTGTCTCTGCCCCTCTCTTGCCCCTCTCTCTGTCTCTCTGTCTCTCGGCCTCTCTGCCTCTCTGCCTCTCTGCCTCTCTGCCTCTCTGCCTCTCTGCCTCTCTGCCTCTCTGCCTCTCTCTCTGCCTCTCTGCCTCTCTGCGTCTCTGCCTCTCTGCCTCTCTGCCTCTCTGCCTCTCTGCCTCTCTGCCTCTCTGCCTCTCTGCCTCTCTGCCTCTCTGCCTCTCTGCCTCTCTGCCTCTCTGCCTGTCTGCCTCTCTGCCTCTCTGCCTCTCTGCCTCTCTGCCTCTTGGCCTCTCTGCCTCTCTTCCTCTGCCTATCTGCCTCTCTGCCTCTCTACGTCTCTACCTCTCTACCTCTCTACCTCCTTACCTCTCTACCTCTCTACCTCTCTATATGCCTCTGCCTCTCTGCCTCTATGCCTCTCTGCCTCTGCCTATCTGCCTCTCGGCCACTGCCTCTGCCTCTCTGTCTCTCTGCCTCTCTGCCTCTCTGCCTCTCTGCCTCTCTGCCTCTCTGCCTCTCTACTTTTCTTCCTCTCTGCTTCTCTGCCTCTCTGACTCTCTTCCTCTCTACCTCTCTGCCTCTCTGCCTCTCTGCCTCTCTGCCTCTCTGCCTCTCTGCCTCTCTGCCTCTCTGCCTCTCTGCCTCTCTGCCTCTCTGCCTCTCTGCCTCTCTGCCTCTCTGCCTCTCTGCCTCTCTGCCTCTCTGCCTCTCTGCCTCTCTGCTTCTCTGCCTCTCTACATCTCTGCCTCTGCCTCTTTGCCTCTTTGCCTCTTTGCCTCTCTGCCTCTGCCTCTCTGCCTCTAAGCGACTGCCTCTGCCTCTCTGCATCTCTGTCTCTCTGCCTCTCTGCCTTTCTATCTCTCTGCCTCTTCCTCTGCTTCTGTTTCTCTGCCTTTCTACATCTCTTCCTCTCTACCTCAGCCTTTCTGTATCTGCCTCTCTGCCTCTGTGCCTTTGCCTCTCTGCCTCTCTACATCTCTTCATCTCTGCCTCTGCCTCTCTGCATTTGCCTCTCTGCCTCTGCCCCTGCCCCTGCCTCAGCTTCTCCCTCTCAGCCACTCTGCCTCTGCCTCTGTGCCTCTCAGCCTTTGTCTCACTCCATCTTTTTCTCATCCTCTGCCTCTGTCTCTCTGCCTCTCTTCCTCTCTGCCTCTGCCTCTCTGCCTCTCTGCCTCTCTGCCTCTCTGCCTCTGCCTCTCTGCCTCTCTGCCTCTGCTCTCTGCCTCTCTGCCTCTCTGCCTCTCTGCCTCTCTGCCTCTCTGCCTCTCTGCCTCTCTGCCTCTCTGCCTCTCTGCCTCTCTGCCTCTCTGCCTCTCTGCCTCTCTGCCTCTCTGCCTCTCTGCCTCTCTGCCTCTCTGCCTCTCTGCCTCTCTGCCTCTCTGCCTCTCTGCCTCTCTGCCTCTCTGCCTCTCTGCCTCTCTGCCTCTCTGCCTCTCTGCCTCTCTGCCTCTCTCTCTGCCTCTCCTCTCTGCCTCTCTCTCTGCCTCTGTCTCTGCCTCTCTCTCTGCATCTCTCTCTGCCTCTCTCTGCTGATCTATGCTGATCTATGCCTCTCTGCCTCTCTGCCTCTCTGCCTCTCTGCCTCTCTGCCTCTCTGCCTCTCTGCTTTTGCCTCTCTCCCTCTCTGCCTCTCTGACTCTTTGACTCTCTGACTCTGCCTCTCTGCCTCTCTGCCTCTGCATATGCCTCTGTGCGTCTCCCTCTCTGCCTCTCTGCCTCTCATTCTCTCTGCCTCTCTGCCTCTCTGCCTCTCTGCCTCTCTGCCTCTCTGCCTCTCTGCCTCTCTGCCTCTCTGCCTCTCTGCCTCTCTACCTCTCTGCCTCTCTGCCTCTCTGCCTCTCTGCCTCTCTGCCTCTCTGCCTCTCTGCCTCTCTGCCTCTCTGCCTCTCTGCCTCTCTGCCCCTCTCTCTGCCCCTCTCTGCCCCTCTCTGCTCTCTGTCTCTCTGCCTCGCGTCTCTCTGCCTCTCTGCCTCTCTGCCTCTCTGCCTCTCTGCCTCTCTGCCTCTCTGCCTCTCTGCCTCACTCTCTGCCTCTCTGCCTCTCTGCGTCTCTGCCTCTCTGCGTCTCTGCCTCTCTGCCTCTCTGCCTCTCTGCCTCTCTGCCTCTCTGCCTCTCTGCCTCTCTGCCTCTCTGCCTCTCTGCCTCTCTGCCTCTCTGCCTCTCTGCCTCTCTGCCTCTCTGCCTCTCTGCCTCTCTGCCTCTCTGCCTCTCTGCCTCTCTGACCCTCTGCCTCTCTGCCTCTCTGCCTCTCTGCCTCTCTGCCTCTCTGCCTCTCTGCCTCTCTGCCTCTCTGCCTCTCTGCCTCTCTGCCCTCTCTGCCTCTCTGCCTCTCTGCCTCTCTGCCACTGCCTCTGCTTCGCTGCCTCTCTGCCTCTCTGCCTCTCTACCTCTCTGCCTCTTCCTCTGCTTCTGTTTCTCTGCCTCTCTACATCTCTGCCTCTCTGCCTCAGCCTTTCTGCATCTGCCTCTCTGCCTCTGCCTCTGCCTCTGCCTCTGCCTCTGCCTCTCTTCCTCTGCCTCTCTGCATTTGCTTTTCTGCCCCTGCCCCTGCCCCTGCCCCTGCCCCTGCCCCTGCCCCTGCCCCTGCCCCTGCCCCTGCCCCTGCCCCTGCCCCTGCCCCTGCCTCAGCTTCTCCCTCTCAGCCACTCTGCCTCTTCCTCTGTGCCTCTCAGCCTTTGTCTCTCTCCATCTTTAACTCAGCCTCTGCCTCTGTCTCTCTGCCTCTCTGCCTCTGTCTCTCTGCCTCTTCCCCTGCCTCTGGCTATACTTCTCTGCCTCTGCCTCTCTGCCTCCGCCTCTCTGCCTTTCTACCTCTGCCTCTCTGCCTCTCTGCCTCTCTGCCTCTCTGCCTCTCTGCCTCTCTGCCTCTCTGCCTCTCTGCCTCTCTGCCTCTCTGCCTCTCTGCCTCTCTGCCTCTCTGCCTCTCTGCCTCTCTGCCTCTCTGCCTCTCTGCCTCTCTGCCTCTCTGCCTCTCTGCCTCTCTGCCTCTCTGCCTCTCTGCCTCTCTGCCTCTCTGCCTCTCTGCCTCTCTGCCTCTCTGCCTCTCTGCCTCTCTGCCTCTCTGCCTCTCTGCCCCTGTCTCTGCCCTCTCTTTGCCCTCTCTCTGTCTCTCTGCTCTCTCGGCCCTCTCTGCCTCTCTGCCTCTCTGCCTCTCTGCTCTCTGCCTCTCTGCCTCTCTGCCTCTTGCCTCTCTGCCTCTCTGCCTCACTCTCTGCCTCTCTGCCTCTCTGCGTCTCTGCCTCTCTGCCTCTCTGCCTCTCTGCCTCTCTGCCTCTCTGCCTCTCCTCTGCCTCTCTGCCCTCTCTGCCTCTCTGCCTCTCTGCCTCTCTGCCTCTCTGCCTCTCTGCCTCTCTGCCTCTCTGCCTCTCTGCCTCTCTGCCTCTCTGCCTCTCTGCCTCTCTGCCTCTCTGCCTCTCTTCCTCTGCCTATCTGCCTCTCTGCCTCTCTACGTCTCTACCTCTCTACCTCTCTACCTCTCTACCTCTCTACCTCTCTACCTCTCTATATGCCTCTGCCTCTCTGCCTCTATGCCTCTCTGCCTCTGCCTATCTGCCTCTCTGCCACTGCCTCTGCCTCTCTGTCTCTCTGCCTCTCTGCCTCTCTGCCTCTCTGCCTCTCTGCCTCTCTGCCTCTCTGCCTCTCTGCCTCTCTGCCTCTCTGCCTCTCTACCTCTCTACCTCTCTACCTCTCTACCTCTCTACCTCTCTACCTCTCTGCCTCTGCCTCTCTGCCTCTCAGCCTCTCTGCCTCTCTGCCTCTCTGCCTCTCTGCCTCTCTGCCTCTCTGCCTCTCTGCCTCTCAGCCTCTCCTCTGCCTCTCTGCCTCTCTGCCTCTCTGCCTCTCTGCCTCTCTGCCTCTCTGCCTCTCTGCCTCTCTGCCTCTCTGCCTCTCTGCCCCTCTCTCTGCCCCTCTCTTTGCCCCTCTCTCTGTCTCTCTCCCTCTCTCTCTGCCTCTCTGCCTCTCTGCCTCTCTGCCTCTCTGCCTCTCTGCCTCTCTGCCTCTCTGCCTCTCTCTCTGCCTCTCTGCCTCTCTGCCTCTCTGCCTCACTCTCTGCCTCTCTGCCTCTCTGCGTCTCTTCCTCTCTGCCTCTCTGCCTCTCTGCCTCTCTGCCTCTCTGCCTCTCTGCCTCTCTGCCTCTCTGCCTCTCTGCCTCTCTGCCTCTCTGCCTCTCTGCCTCTCTGCCTCTCTGCCTCTCTGCCTCTCTGCCTCTCTGCCTCTCTGCCTCTCTGCCTCTCTGCCTCTGCCTCTCTGCCTCTCTGCCTCTCTGCCTCTCTGCCTCTCTGCCTCTCTGCCTCTCTGCCTCTCTGCCTCTCTGCCTCTCTGCCTCTCTGCCTCTCTGCCTCTCTGCCTCTCTGCCTCTCTGCCTCTCTGCCTCTCTGCCTCTCTGCCTCTCTGCCCTCTCTCTGCCTCTCTCTCTGCCTCTCTCTGCCTCTCTCTGCCTCTCTGCCTCTCTGCCTCTCTGCCTCTCTGCCTCTCTGCCTCTCTGCCTCTCTGCCTCTCTGCCTCTGCCTCTCTGCCTCTCTGCCTCTCTGCCTCTCTGCCTCTCTGCCTCTCTGCCTCTCTGCCTCTCTGCCTCTCTGCCTCTCTGCCTCTCTGCCCTCTCTCTGCCTCTCTGCCTCTCTGCCTCTCTGCCTCTCTGCCTCTCTGCTCTCTGCCTCTCTGCCTCTCTGCCTCTCTGCCTCTCTCTGCCTCTCTGCCTCTCTCTGCCTCTCTGCCTCTCTGCCTCTCTGCCTCTCTGCCTCTCTGCCTCTCTGCCTCTCTGCCTCTCTGCCTCTCTGCCCTCTGCCTCTCTGCCTCTCTGCCTCTCTGCCTCTCTCTCTGCCTCTCTGCCTCTCTGCCTCTCTTGCCTCTCTGCCTCTCTGCCTCTCTGCCTCTCTGCCTCTCTGCCTCTTCTGCCTCTCTGCCTCTCTGCCTCTCTGCCTCTCTGCCTCTCTGCCTCTCTGCCTCTCTGCCTCTCTGCCTCTCCTGCCTCCTCTCTGCCCTCTCTCTGCCTCTCTGCCTCTCTGGCCTCTCTGCCTCTCTGCCTCTCTGCCTCTCTGCCTCTCTGCCTCTCTGCCTCTCTGCCTCTCTGCCTCTCTGCCTCTCTGCCTCTCTGCCTCTCTGCCTCTCTGCCTCTCTGCCTCTCTGCCTCTCTGCCTCTCTGCCTCTCTGCCTCTCTGCCTCTCTGCCTCTGCCTCTCCTCTGCCTCTCGGCCTCTCTGCCTCTCTGCCTCTCTGCCTCTCTGCCTCTCTGCCTCTCTGCCTCTCTGCCTCTCTGCCTCTCTGCCTCTCTGCCTCTCTGCCTCTCTGCCTCTCTGCCTCTCTGCCTCTCTGCCTCTCTGCCTCTCTGCCCCTGTCTCTGCCCCTCTCTTTGCCCCTCTCTCTGTCTCTCTGTCTCTCGACCTCTCGGCCTCTCTGCCTCTCTGCCTCTCTGCCTCTCTGCCTCTCTGCCTCTCTGCCTCTCTGCCTCTCTGCCTCTCTCTCTGCCTCTCTGCCTCTCTCTGCCTCTCTGCCTCACTCTCTGCCTCTCTGCCGTCTCTGCCTCTCCTGCCTCTCTCTGCCTCTCTGCCTCTCTGCCTCTCTGCCTCTCTGCCTCTCTGCCTCTCTGCCTCTCTGCCTCTCTCTCTGCCTCTCTGCCTCTCTGCCTCTCTGCCTCTCTGCCTCTCTGCCTCTCTGCCCTCTCTGCCTCTCTGCCTCTCTGCCTCTCTGCCTCTCTGCCTCTCTGCCTCTCTGCCTCTCTGCCTCTCTGCCTCTCTGCTCTCTGCCTCTCTGCCTCTCTGCCTCTCTGCCTCTCTGCCTCTCTGCCTCTCTGCCTCTCTGCCTCTCTGCCTCTGCCTCTCTGCCTCTCTGCCTCTCTGCCTCTCTGCCTCTCTGCCTCTCTGCCTCTCTGCCTCTCTGCCTCTCTGCCTCTCTCTCTGCCTCTCTCTCTGCCTCTCTGCCTCTCTGCCTCTCTGCCTCTCTGCCTCTCTGCCTCTCTGCCTCTCTGCCTCTCTGCCTCTCTGCCTCTCTGCCTCTCTGCCTCTCTGCCTCTCTGCCTCTCTGCCTCTCTGACTCTCTGACTCTGACACTCTGACTGTGACTCTATTTCTCTTCCTCTCTGCCTCTGCATCTGGCTCTTCCTCTGCAACACTGCATCTCTGCCTCAGTCTCTGCCACTGCTTCTCTGCATCTGCCTCTCTGACTCAGCCTCTCTTCTCTGCATCTCTGCCTCTGCTCTCTGCCTCTCTGCATCTGGCTCTCTGCCTCTCTGCCTCTCTGCCTCTCTGCCTCTCTGCCTCTCTGCCTCTCTGTCTCATTGCCTCTCTGCCTCTCTGGCTCTCTGCCTCTCTGCCTCTCTGCCTCTCTGCCTCTCTGCCTCTCTGCCTCCTCTCTCTGCCCTCTCTTGCCCCTCCTCTGTCTCTCTGTCTCTCTGCCTCTCTGCCTTCTCTGCCTCTCTGCCTCTCTGCCTCTCTGCCTCTCTGCCTCTCTGCCTCTCTGCCTCTCTCTGCCTCTCTGCCTCTCTGCCTCTCTCTCTGCCTCTCTGCCTTCTGCCTCTCTGCCTCTCTCTCTGCCTCTCTGCGTCTCTGTGTCTCTGCCTCTCTGCGTCTCTGCGTCTCTGCCTCTCTGCCTCTCTGCCTCTCTGCCTCTCTGCCTCTCTGCCTCTCTGCCTCTCTGCCTCTCTGCCTCTCTGCCTCTCTGCCTCTCTCTCTGCCTCTCTGCCTCTCCTCTGCCTCTCTGCTTCTGCAGGTCTGCCTCTCTGCCTCTCTGCCTCTCTGCCTCTCTGCCTCTCTGCCTCTCTGCCTCTCTGCCTCTCTGCCTCTCTGCCTCTCTGCCTCTCTGCCTCTCTGCCTCTCTGCCTCTCTGCCTCTCTGCCTCTCTGCCTCTCTGCCTCTCTGCCTCTCTGCCTCTCTGCCTCTCTGCCTCTCTGCCTCTCTGCCTCTCTGCCTCTCTACCTCTCTACCTCTCTACCTCTCTGCCTCTCTGCCTCTCTGCCTCTCTGCCTCTCTGCCTCTCTCTGCCTCTCTGCCTCTCTCTGCCTCTCTGCCTCTCTGCCTCTGCCTCTCTGCCTCTCTGCCTCTCTGCCTCTCTGCCTCTCTGCCTCTCTGCCTCTCTGCCTCTCTGCCTCTCTGCCTCTCTGCCCTGTGCCTCTTCCCCTCTCTTTGCCCCTCTCTCTGTCTCTCTGTCTCTCGGCCTCTCTGCCTCTCTGCCTCTCTGCCTCTCTGCCTCTCTGCCTCTCTGCCTCTCTGCCACTCTGCCACTCTGCCACTCTGCCTCTCTTCCTCTCTGCCTCTCTGCCTCTCTGCCTCTCTGCCTCTCTGCCTCTCTGCCTCTCTGCCTCTCTGCCTCTCTGCCTCTCTACCTCTCTACCTCTCTACCTCTCTACCTCTCTGCCTCTCTGCCTCTCTGCCTCTCTGCCTCTCTGCCTCTCTGCCTCTCTGCCTCTCTGCCTCTCTGCCTCTCTGCCTCTCTGCCTCTCTGCCTCTCTGCCTCTCTGCCTCTCTGCCTCTCTGCCTCTCTGCCTCTCTGCCTCTCTGCCTCTCTGCCTCTCTGCCTCTCTGCCTCTCTGCCACTGCCTCTGCTTCGCTGCCTCTCTGCCTCTCTGCCTCTCTGCCTCTCTACCTCTCTGCCTCTTCCTCTGCTTCTGTTTCTCTGCCTCTCTACATCTCTGCCTCTCTGCCTCAGCCTTTCTGCATCTGCCTCTCTGCCTCTGCCTCTGCCTCTGCCTCTGCCTCTGCCTCTGCCTCTCTTCCTCTGCCTCTCTGCATTTGCTTTTCTGCCCCTGCCCCTGCCCCTGCCCCTGCCCCTGCCCCTGCCCCTGCCCCTGCCCCTGCCCCTGCCCCTGCCCCTGCCCCTGCCTCAGCTTCTCCCTCTCAGCCACTCTGCCTCTTCCTCTGTGCCTCTCAGCCTTTGTCTCTCTCCATCTTTAACTCAGCCTCTGCCTCTGTCTCTCTGCCTCTCTGCCTCTGTCTCTCTGCCTCTTCCCCTGCCTCTGGCTATACTTCTCTGCCTCTGCCTCTCTGCCTCCGCCTCTCTGCCTTTCTACCTCTGCCTCTCTGCCTCTGCCTCTCTGCCTCTCTGCCTCTCTGCCTCTCTGCCTCTCTGCCTCTCTGCCTCTCTGCCTCTCTGCCTCTCTGCCTCTCTGCCTCTCTGCCTCTCTGCCTCTCTGCCTCTCTGCCTCTCTGCCTCTCTGGCTCTCTGCCTCTCTGCCTCTCTGCCTCTCTGCCTCTCTGCCTCTCTGCCTCTCTGCCTCTCTGCCTCTCTGCCTCTCTGCCTCTCTGCCTCTCTGCCTCTCTGCCTCTCTGCCTCTCTGCCTCTCTGCCTCTCTGCCTCTCTGCCTCTCTGCCTCTCTGCCTCTCTGCCTCTCTGCCTCTCTGCCTCTCTGCCTCTCTGCCTCTCTGCCTCTCTGCCTCTCTGCCTCTCTGCCCCTCTCTCTGCCCCTCTCTTTGCCCCTCTCTCTGTCTCTCTGTCTCTCGGCCTCTCTGCCTCTCTGCCTCTCTGCCTCTCTGCCTCTCTGCCTCTCTGCCTCTCTGCCTCTCTGCCTCTCTGCCTCTCTGCCTCTCTGCCTCTCTGCCTCTCTGCCTCTCTCTCTGCCTCTCTGCTCTCTGCCTCTCTGCCTCTCTGCCTCTCTGCCTCTCTGCCTCTCTCTGCCTCTCTGCCTCTCTGCCTCTCTGCCTCTCTGCCTCTCTGCCTCTCTGCCTCTCTGCCTCTCTGCCTCTCTGCCTCTCTGCCTCTCTGCCTCTCTGCCTCTCTGCCTCTCTGCCTCTCTGCCTCTCTGCCTCTCTGCCTCTCTGCCTCTCTGCCTCTCTGCCTCTCTGCCTCTCTGCCTCTCTGCCTCTCTGCCTCTCTGCCTCTCTACCTCTCTACCTCTCTACCTCTCTATCTGCCTCTGCCTCTCTGCCTCTCTGCCTCTCTGCCTCTGCCTATCTGCCTCTCTGCCTCTCTGCCTCTCTGTCTCTCTGCCTCTCTGCCTCTCTGCCTCTCTGCCTCTCTGCCTCTCTGCCTCTCTGCCTCTCTACTTTTCTTCCTCTCTGCTTCTCTGCCTCTCTGACTCTCTTCCTCTCTGCCTCTCTGCCTCTCCTGCCTCTCTGCCTCTCTGCCTCTCTGCCTCTCTGCCTCTCTGCCTCTCTGCCTCTCTGCCTCTCTGCCTGTCTGCTTCTCTGCCTCTCTACATCTCTGCCTCTGCCTCTTTGCCTCTTTGCCTCTTTGCCTCTCTGCCTCTGCCTCTCTGCTTCTAGCGACTGCCTCTGCCTCTCTGCATCTCTGTCTCTCTGCCTCTCTGCCTTTCTATCTCTCTGCCTCTTCCTCTGCTTCTGTTTCTCTGCCTTTCTACATCTCTTCCTCTCTACCTCAGCCTTTCTGTATCTGCCTCTCTGCCTCTGCCTCTGCCTCTCTGCCTCTGTGCCTCTGCCTCTCTGCCTCTCTGCCTCTCTTCATCTCTGCCTCTGCCTCTCTGCATTTGCCTCTCTGCCTCTGCCCCTGCCCCTGCCTCAGCTTCTCCCTCTCAGCCACTCTGCCTCTGCCTCTGTGCCTCTCAGCCTTTGTCTCACTCCATCTTTTTCTCATCCTCTGCCTCTGTCTCTCTGCCTCTTCCCCTGTGTCTGGCTATGCTTCTCTGCCTCTGCCTCTCTGCCTCTCTGCCTCTCTGCCTCTCTGCCTCTCTGCCTCTCTGCCTCTCTGCCTCTCTGCCTTCTGCCTCTCTGCCTCTCTGCCTCTCTGCCTCTCTGCCTCTCTGCCTCTCTGCCTCTCTGCCTCTCTGCCTCTCTGCCTCTCTGCCTCTCTGCCTCTCTGCCTCTCTGCCTCTCTGCTTCTGCCTCTCTGCCTCTCTCTGCCTCTCTGCCTCTCTGCCTCTCTGCCTCTCTGCCTCTCTGCCTCTCTGCCTCTCTGCCTCTCTGCCTCTCTGCCTCTCTACCTCTCTGCCTCTCTCTCTGCCTCTCTTCCTCTCCTCTGCCTCTCTGCTTCTGCAGGTCTGCCTCTCTGCCTCTCTGCCTCTCTGCCTCTCTGCCTCTCTGCCTCTCTCTCTGCCTCTTCTGCCTCTCTGCCTCTCTGACTCTCTGACTCTCGACTCTCTGACTCTCTGACTCTCTGACTCTCTGCCTCTTCCTCTGCTTCTGTTTTCTCTGCCTCTTTACATCTCTGCCTCTCTGCCTCAGCCTTTCTGCATTCTGCCTCTCTGCCTCTGGCCTCTGCCCTCTTCCTCCTGCCTCTCTGCCTTTGCCTCTCTGCTTCTGCCCCTGTCCCTGCCCCTGCCCCTGCCTCAGCTTCTCCCTCTCAGCCACTCTGCCTCTGCCTCTGTGCCTCTTCATCCTTTGTCTCTCTCCATCTTTCTCACCCCCGCCTCTGTCTCTCTGCCTCTCTGCCTCTGTCTCTCTGCCTCTTCCCCTGCCTCTGGCTATGCTTCTCTGTCTCTGCCTCTCTGCCTCTCTGCCTCTCTGCCTCTGCCTAGGCCTCTCTGCCTCTCTGCCTCTCTGCCTCTCTGCCTCTCTGCCTCTCTGCCTCTCTGCCTCTCTGCCTCTCTGCCTCTCTGCCTCTCTGCCTCTCTGCCTCTCTGCCTCTCTGCCTCTCTGCCTCTCTGCCTCTCTGCCTCTCTGCCTCTCTGCCTCTCTGCCTCTCTGCCTCTTCTGCCTCTCTGCCTCTCTGCCTGTCTGCCTCTCTGCCTCTCTGCCTCTCTGCCTCTCTGCCTCTCTGCCTCTCTGCCTCTCTGCCTCTCTGCCTCTCTGCCTCTCTACCTCTCTGCCTCTCTGCCTCTTTGCCCTCTCTGCCTCTCTGCTCTCTCTGCTCTCTCTGGCCTCTCTGGCCTCTCTGGCCTCTCTGGCCTCTCTGGCCTCTCTGGCCTCTCTGCCTCTCTGCCTCTGTGCATCTCTGCATCTCCTCATCTCTGCATCTCTGCCTCTCTCTCTGCCTCTCTCTCTGCCTCTCTCTCTGCCTCTCTCTCTGCCTCTCTCTCTGCCTCTCTCTCTGCCTCTCTCTCTGCCTCTCTCTCTGCCTCTCTCTATGCCTCTCTCTCTTCCTCTCTCTCCTCTCTCTCTTCCTCTCTCTCTGCCTCTCTCTCTGCCTCTCTCTGCCTCTCTCTGCCCCTCTGACCCTCTGGCCTTCTGGCCCTCTGGCCTTCTGGCCCTCTGGCCCTCTGGCCCTCTGGCCCTCTGCCCCTCTGCCCTTCTGCCCCTTTGCCCCTCTGCCCCTTTGCCCCTCTGCCCCTCTGCCCCTCTGCCCCTCTGCCCCTCTGCACTCTGCCCCTTTGCACTCTGCCCCTCTGCGTGTCTGCGTCTCTGCATCTCTGCATCTCTGCGTCTCTGCCTCTCTGCCTCTCTGCCTCTCTGCCTCTCTGCCTCTCTGCCTCCCTGCCTCCCTGCCTCCCTGCCTCCCTGCCTCCCTGCCTCCCTGCCTCCCTGCCTCCCTCTCTGCCTCTCTCTGCCTCTCTCTGCCTCTCTCTGCCTCTCTCTGCCTCTCTCGGCCTCTCTCGGCCTCTCTGCCTCTCTGCCTCTCTCTGCCCCTCTCTGCCCCTCTCTGCCCCTCTCTGCCCCTCTCTGCCCCTCTCTGCCCCTCTCTGCCCCTCTCTGCCCCTCTCTGCCCCTCTCTGCCCAACTCTGCCCACCTCTGCCCAATCTCTGCCCACTCTGCCACTCTGCCACTCTGCCACTCTGCCTCTCCATTTTATCCCGAATTTGTTGTCTTTAACATTTTGACTGTGGTAATGCGAAATATCAAAGTTGCTTTGATTTGCATTTTTTTTCCTCATTGATAGGATAAATGTTTTGTGTTTGTTAGGTTTTTAATTTTTTTTAAAACTTATTTTGTCTTGTGTGGAGTGTTCTGTCTGCAGGTATGCCTGAAGGCCAGCAGAGGGCACCAGATGTCATAGATGTTGTGAGCCACCATGTTAATGGGAATTGAACTTAGGACCTCTGTCAGAGCAGCCAGTACTCTTAACCTCTGAGCCATCTCTCCAGCCCTTGATATATTTCTTAACCATTTTTTTTTTCTTTCAAGAGTTCTCTAGTAAGGTCCTAAGCCCATTTTTCTAGTGGGTCACTCATCTTTTGAATTCCTTATATTTTTGGATGTTAAGCCTCTGTAGATTTCCTCTTTACCTTCTTAATTGTTTCTCTAGCTGTGCTGAAGCTTTGTAATTTTATGAAGACTCATTTTCAATTGTTTGCCTTAATTCCTGGACTAATGTAGTGCTATTTAGGAAGTCCTTTGCTATATCTCTATCATATGAATACTGCCTGTGTTCTGGCCATTACAGGATTTTAGATTTCGGTGTTTCAGATTTATGTCATGGATCCATTTGTAGTTAGTTTTTATACAAAGTGAGATTTATGGTTTACTTTAGTTTGAATATGCCACCATAGCTAGGTCTGGAGCATTGTGAAGGGTATCTAGAGTGGAAGATAAGGTAAAGTCATCCAGAAATATCCTGAGAAGGATATCACGTCTTTTCATTTTAATCACTTAATATTTTGAGCTAGGGGAAATAAATGAGGTCAGGCTGCAAGTGTGCTGAGTGAGACATCTTTGAAACTAGATTTTCACAGTGACCTCAAGGGTTCCCTTGTGTGAGGAAGAATCCTGATTTTTAGTCACTGAGAGAACTGGCCAAACACTGCCACTTTGAGGTATGCAGTTTATGAGACAGAGTGATGAAAACATAATCTGCAGTGGTACAGAGTCAACGCCACCTTGCTTTTGTTCCAGAGCTACAAAAAGAAAATACAAATATAAACAAATAAAACACTCTCTCTTATATGTTCAGTGTATGCTTGCTCAGCATCTCCACTTGGCTATTCATTTCACTCACTTTTTCATGATTCCCAACAAAGACTTGGACTCACAGATTTCAAGACCTGTGATTTGATGCTTAAGTTGACATAAGAGGAATGGTTCTAAAACTTCTAACTTGGTTGAATTTTCTTATCAGTGACTTAATTTGAATACTTGTCCCTGCTCATATGTTTGCTATAATATTCTTGTCAGCACTACCTGTCATCATCAAGGGACTTGACACTTTGGAGACAGCATTGTCAGAACATATTGGCAGAACTTCTGATGCCTAACATCCTTTATCTTTTTTTTCACTCCTTTCATCCTCATTGGTAGAGCAGCATTAGTAACCATACATCCCTGTCACCATTGATGTCATCAGAATATGCTTATACAAAGTAGTTTTATACTATGCCCTGCACTCTGAAATCTGTGGGTCAAATGTACCTTTATATCTGTTGTTCTACCAACTGTGTATCTTAATGTACCTCCAAAATGGCCTGGACCTCTTCAAAATAACACTGTGAAGCTATACTAGCACGAGTCATATAAGAAAAATAAGAATAAATTGTTTCCACCAGGAAACGCCCAAACTAGATACACTTTTTATGACATTATAGTTACGACAATAATAAATATCTTGATTCACAAATGTGCACCTTTTCGAAAAATCATTGAGATGTTGAGTCATGAACACCCAAGGGTTGTATCCATGATGGGAGAGTTAAGTCCACAAACACACTGCCCTGAAAATACACATGAAAAATCAAATTAATTATTATCAATGTATTTGTTTCATTTATCAGAATGAATTTCAATTTCCAGTTGAGAAAACAAGCAAACCCTTTAATCTTTTAAATCATTAATATTTCTCCTGATTGGCAGGAACGGGGTATGGGTGGGAACGACATGTATCCTAATCTTGGCTTTATGGGTTCAAGGTTTAGCAATTGAAAGAAGAGCAAGAGCAGCAATTATTGGACTTCTACACCTAACTCAGGCAACGATACTTCCCAGTTGACCTCAAGACATGCATTCACTAACTCCTTTACTTATTACGACTATAGTTTGTTTCCTTGATACATAAGCCTGCAATATTGGGCAGTTAAAGTGTCAGGCATTCAAGAATGTGTCTGTGGAAGCAAAACTGTTAATAAAAATAATCCTTTAGTGCCAGAATTAGCTCTCAGGTCTAGTTGATAAGAATTTCTGAAGCAAATACGAGACAATGTGTGGGGCAGAAACTGGAGGAGAGACCATCCAGAGACAGCCCCACCTGGAAATCCCTCTCAGATGCATTCACCATATGCAAACACTGTGTAGGTGTCTGGAAGTGCATTCTGACAGGAGCCTGACATAGCTGTCTCGTGAGAGTTCTGCCAGAGCCTGACATATACAGAGGAGGATGCTCACAGCTAACCATCAAAACTGATTACAGGGTCCCCAGTGGAGGAGATAGAAGACTGAAGGAGCTAAAGGGGTTTGTGGGCCTGTGGGGAGAGCAATAATACCAACCAACCAGAGCTTCCTGGGTCTAAATGACCACCCTGGGAGCACATATGGAGGGACCCATGTCTCTTGCTGTATTTGTAGAGGAGGATGGACTTGTTGGGCATCAATGCAGAGGAGAGGGCCTTGGTCCCTTGAATGCTGGATGCCCCAGGGGGATTTTGAGGGTGGGAATGTGGAAGAAGGTAGATGGGTAGGGGCACACCTTCATAGAAATAGTAGGAGGAGGATGAATTAAAGGGGCTTCTGGAGGGGCGGGGGGTGTGTGGAGAAATGGGATAACATCTGAAATGTAGATTAAAAAAAAAAGTACCTGATGATGATGATGATGATGATGATGATGATGATGATGATGATGATGATGATAGAATAAACATAATGGAACTGGCTATGGCAATCAAACATTTGAGACTCTTTAGCATTACTCATATTATGGGGATTATTTATAATTGTCAAGGACAAGAGACACTGGAACAGGCCCATGGAACTTTAAAACAATATCTTCATAAAATAAAAAAGGGGGAGATATATCCCCATACACCACAAATTTGTTTAAATTATGTTCTTTTTATTTTAAAAATTTTAAGACAATTTTAATGCCAAGGGACTTTTTGCTGCGTGTCTATGGCAGTTTACAAACTAGGCATACTTATGCACAGGTGAAAGGCACCAAGTACTGGCACAAGGCATGATCCCGATCAGGTATTAAATATGGGAAAGAGGGCATGTAGGTGTTTTTTTTCTTGCAGGATGCTGAAGGAGCATGGTGGCTGCCAGAGTGATGAGTGAGACATGCTGATGCCAGGACAAAGAATGAGCTGACCTGTGAGCTTGCTGAGTGCCCTGACAATGGTGACTGGGAAGCTGTATTGGACATATGTTCCCAAACCACCATTGCTTACCTATATACCCCCTCATGGGATAAGCTGCTTTGCCTCAAGGTTTCAGACCTTGTGGAACAGAGAATCAAAAGATAAGTTATAATGACTCTTGTAGTGTTATTAAATGTGATCAGTTATTGAGACTCAATCATGGACTTGTCTAGAAATCAATCCAATACTGGAAATAACAGTCTTCATTTGGAAGTCTGGATCTGGACATTTTCAGAGTCACGTGTGGATATTAGCTGCAGTTCTCAGTGATGTTATGTTAGCAAGAGATAAAGTTGGGACAGGATCAGGATTTCAAACAGGTGTTAGCACATGTGTTAGGGCTCTTTTAATTGCCAAGTGAAAAATACTTTTGTTTCTTCTACAGTATTTAATGTAAGTTGAATTGATTGTACACCTCCTAATTGTGTTTGTGTTTTGAAATCCAGCATGTCAGCTATGGAGGTCTATCAGCCAGCTTTTGTTTTCGTGCCCTGAATGTCACAGAACCTCGGTATTTTAAAAGTATCTTGCAAGTACTGGAAGAAGTGACTCAGGCTTTTAGCAGATACAGGAGGGTAGTGGGCTTGACTATTGCTGGTATAACAGCTTTAATTACATTAATTGCTAGCACCACTGCTTCTGCAATTGCTGTGACACAAGAAGCTAAGGCAGCTACTTTTGTTAATCATTTAGCAAAAAATGTTACTAATGTGTTGAATATGCAAGAGGATTTTAGATAGGCATTTGGAAGAACGGATTGATGCTCTTTATCCTATTCAAATTATTGGAAGGAGGTTCAGAATTTAAGGGTAAGGAGCCATCTCGCGTGTCATGCCAAATACCTTTGGATCATGTTAGTTCTAAGATTGACAGTGGTAGTCATCATAATTAGGAAAAAGTTTAAAGACACTTGTAGTGTATTTGGCACAATTCTACCACCTCTCTGGATGGTTAACAATACATAGGGAGTTTATGAATTCCAAGAATGCTGCTCTTCTGAGCAGTAGATACTGCAGATAAAATTACCCTGTGGCCTGAGGTCGGTATCTCTATTTTGGTCAAGCTTCAAGGATGGGCCCATATAGCTTGATCATGCTAGGCCTTTTTGTCTGGGGAATACTTTTATTCCTGCCCATCATGTTAAAGCTTCTCTTCAACAACATCAACATGTTGGCAGCCAAGTACATAGCTTGAACCTGAAAATGGACCCCCAGACAGAGTTATTAAATTAACATGCTGGCAAGCTAAGGTTGGGTGAGATTCTGCACAGAGCCTTACCAACCAAAGACGGAAGTGCACTGCTTTGGATAATGCATATTCCATGATGTGTAAGGAAGGCATTCTTTTCAGAATGACCTAACAGACTAAGTCTTGTTAATGAAAAAATAAAAGGGACCGGGGAGGGGGGGAGTGGGGGGGGAAGAGGAGGAGAGCCTTTGGGGGGCTATTTGGCAAGAATCTGACATGGGCCAAGGATAAGGAAATGGGCTGCTTGGCAGGAATATGAAATTGGCCAAGGACAAGGAAGTGGGTTTCAGGCAGGAATCTGACATTAGGCTAGAACAAAGAAGTAATTTCAGGCAGGACTATAAATCTTAGGCTACAACAAGGAAGTAATTTCAGGCAGGAATCTAAATCTTAGGCTAGAACAAGGAAGACATGAAAATGACTTTGGGCTAGGACAGGAAAGTAGGCTCAGATACTTTGGTCATCCCGATAAGCCCTTAGAAACAGTGAACACAGGAGTGTTTGTGGAACTGACTATTTGTGTTTATTGTCTTGTTCGTTCCTTGACTATTTGCATCTGTTGTATTGCTAGTTCCTCAGCCTAGAACTGGCCTTAATACATGCATGTAATTAAAATGGCATAAAAGCATAAGGAGGAGGGGGGGATGGGATTGGGGTTCTAGGGAAGGCAAATGGGGAAAGGGGATGATATCTGAAATGTAGGTAAATAAAACATTCAATAAAAACTTTTAAAAAGAGAAGAAAGGGGTTATGGAATCTCCCTCTGTGATGAAGGAAAGCCTAGCTAGGTGTGTGTGCTTCAATGGAGGCCTCAGAGAGGCCACTGTGTGAAGCTGTGAAGGTAAAACCTTGATTGCCTTGGAGACCTCAAGATGTTAGAGATGCCAGAGCCCTGGGATACCTGCTGAGAAAACCTGCCTCCAAAGGAGTAGAACCATTACAAGTGAAAGAAGTGTGTTGCGGTCAACAAAGCTGAAAGGAGTTGGACATCAGACATGGAGATGGAGAGTTCAGGCGGAGAGTACCCAGTTTTCAGTCTTGCTTTGGTCCACTATTTTCTCATTATGATACCTTCCTCCATTTTGGATGGTAACATGTATTCTATGTCATTGTATGTTGAAAGTATGTGATCTGCTTTTTCATTTTGATTTAATAGGGGGTTTGAAGTTAAAAGACTGCCTTGAGCCTTAGAAGAGACTTTGAACTTTGGACTTTTAAACCGTGTTGAGACTGTACAGACTATGAGGGTTGTTGACATTGGACTAAATATACTTTTGCGTTATGAACAAAAAGTATTCCTGATTTTTCTGTAGCTATGAAAGGAGACCACCTTGCTCCTATTTTGTTAAATAATACACCATGCACCAGCACTCCACTTCATTATAATCCTCAAAGCCTTGACCTCTAAGGGAACCACTTTGCTTATAGTTCTGTGCAGGACTTGAGGGATGATTCATTCTCAACTCTGTCAGCTGAGCAACACCTTGCTTAGTATGTATGAATCCTGCTTAGGGACAGGATTTCATCCCTCTTTGCTAAATAGAAAGGTATGCAAGAAGTGGACCTAATGCCCAAATGACGTCACCAACAGCTCAAGGTTTGGCAAGGACAGTCATTCAGTAGAGGAGCACATACCTACCTGTTCATCTGACCAATGAGTGAAAGTGCATCAACAGTAGTAAAGTACAACAGCACCCCAACAAACACGCCAAGTACTTGCCAACTTGTATGTTTCAGGGAGAAATGACACCGTGGCATAGGTTATGCGGGTTGTTGGATAGCCCATTCTACCCACTGTCTAAAACAAGTTGTGACCTCTTCGGGGTCACAGGCACAAGCTAAGGCCACCTTGAGAAGTGGCAAGGTGTGAGCACAGGACTAGAACCCGGGGACTGGGTGAGGGCTGTGCTTGTGCACCAGGCTGGTTGGAGGCGGGCAAGATTACCTGTGTACTTCTTAATGCAAGACAATTTGAGTCCCGTCTCCTGCTGACGTCACAGTAGCCCACCCAGTCCCGATAGCAACTGAGTCTGCTATGAGGGGCTGCCGGGAAAAACTCAGAGGCTGGTTGGCGACTCGGAAGACCATCAGGGTGTAGCATTGAAGGGTCCTGCTGGCTTGAGGCGCAAGAGTCCTTGTACAAGGTTGAGCATCCTATGGAGAGTCCCGAGGAGGGGAGTGTGAGCATGGCTCCCCAGGAATTCCGGGAGCTGGAACTCCTGGAAAGCAGACTTCTGGAAGGAGAGGCCCAAGTTCAGGCACCAGAGCAGAGCCCAGGTGCTCCTGCTGGGGACAATCAGATGGTGAAGCCTCTGGTAATAGGTGGTCCTGTGGAGGACGGGGTATCCCTTGCAGAGGTGGTACATCACCCTGACACGTGTGAGGAGGGGGACGAGGCTGCTATCGGGGAGTTGAAAGTCACAGAGGTGGTGGATGTCAAGAATGAGGGTGAAGAGGTAAAGGAGCACAAGCAGGAAGGTGAACAAGATCAGCAGCCTGAGCTGGAAAAGGACCCAGAGCAGGCATGTGATTCTAAAGACCAGCATGCGATACAAAGGTTGCCACAGTCAAGTGGTGGGCCTACAGAAGGCAGATCTAAAATAGAGGAGCTGGAACTTCTTCAGCTGGAGCTCAGCTTTGTGAATGCCCGCTGTAGTGGAGCTTTAGCCCGGATTAAAGCAAGGGTGGCCAAAGCGCGTGGACCTTACTTTCAGCGCAGAAAGACCATAATCCAGGGCATCCCAGGCTTCTGGGCTAAAGCTGTATCCTTAAGTGTTCTCTCTGGGCATCGGCAGCAAAGAGGGTGAATTGGTTAAGGAGAACTGTGGGGGGTTGGGGTAAGAGCTCCAAAGTTTAGACGATGGAGACCAATCTCATGGTGTTCCGCCCAAAAGTAAGTGGGGCCCTTGTGCAGCAGGGAATGTGTGATTAGGAACACCAATCACACATTGGCCAGGGACACCAATCACTACTTAAGAGTATCCTACCCTTGTCCTTTGTATGGGAAACAAAGTCGTCCCCTTTAGCACCAGCCCCTGTTGATCTCACTGTGCATTTTGATGCATATTTACTGAAGAAATATTTTGTGACTTTTGAGGCAATACATTACCAAACAGTCTCCCAGGCACTGTCAATCCCTTTCCTCCACTATCCCCTTCCTATTAACATAGAAGCTGCCTGCATGTGAAAAGCATGCCAGTCTAATGCACAGGCATGCATACACACCCCTTGTACAAGGTCGGGAAAGGCAGATACAGCCCAGGTTCTTGTCATCCTTTGTGTATACATTGGCTCTAGGAGCCGAGGAATATTAGATCAACAGCCACTTTATCAGGCAGCTAGCTTGTTTTCTTAACTATGCATACAAGTTTCCTCATGCCAACTGGACTTCTCATATCGATTTCTCTGACTGCCCATCATCCCCCAGGGTGTCAGCAGATTCCCATGTCCAAAAGAGTGTAGTTTCTTCCCACCTACAGAGGTTCAGATTTTCACAGAACAGGAGACTTAGAACATCTTAGTCATCATGTTCTAAGGGACATGGGGCAATGAAGGAAAGACCTCATGCCCACAGGTCTATGTGGAGGCCTGCTCCAAGGACTGCTCTCATTACACAGTGGCTCACCTGCTTGTAGCTCCTCTTTCCATCGTTATAGCAAGGTTCCTTGACCAGAAGCAGATAATGAACCATCCCCAGATGTCCGTCCATCATCAGCAGCCAGGATGAAGACTTACTGGGCTACATGTTGAGCTTGGAGGTCAGTTGGAATTGTGTCTGGGCAGAGCATAAGGGCAGTTTCAGGAAAAGCAAATGTGGACAAGCATTACGTTTCACTATCATGTGTGTGCATCTCAGAAGACACCTAGAGATTTCCCTTTTATTTCCTCCACATCTTGACAGGTGGAGTACAATCCGGGCTGAGGATGTACAGAATGATGTTTTCCTTTAGTGAAGAAACCCATACTTCCGGAATGACATTGTTACTAAGGATTATGAGCTCAGCATCATTGGTATGTATGGTCACAGGTTATGGGGTGTTGCCTGGACCAGGTATATGGCAAAACCTGTGCTATTCCATATTCCTTTTCTGCAGGATACAAAGAGTCAGATTCTAGTACAATAGAGTGGATAGGTCAGGCTGAACATGGTTATGCCAACTGCATGCAAGACACTACCAGGCTCACTTGTCTTCAACTGGTTTTGTGCACACAAATTCCCTGGCTCCAACAGGATTGCTGAGGTTAGCTTTCCTCTGGACCATCCATTATTCTCTAGGGCTTGGGTGGGTTACTCCTGGGAGTGGGATTTCCATCTTCTGTCCTCCTTCCAATCACAGATAATCATGGATGACCTGTGGCCGAATCCTCTTTACTATTACCCTAAGGAAGACCACTCATGAAGAGAGAACTAGGACACTGCCAGGTGAGCAGACAGTTATATCCTGAAAGGGTGTTTATATGGGGCCTCAGTGGAGAATGAGACAATGGACAGGAATATTTAAGTGTGAGAGAAAGTTGTAAGTATGGGCAAACTTAACATACCTCTGGAGGTGATAATTCCACCGCTACTCTGTGACTCTGTGATGGATTAAAGAGAACTTCCTTGGACTTTTCATTCCTGTTAAGAATCCTGGATCAGAGTGGCTTACCCAGTTTTTGCCTTCAACTAAACAGTTTTCCAACTCAAACCAACATGGTTCTCCTCTGTGTGCTCCTCTGTGGTGACCTCCCAAGTGTCCTCTAGGAGTGAGTTTCTACTAATCCAGGCCTAGAAACCTGACTGTTTAAATAAACACCTTGGGATATACAGGGAGAGAATATTAGGTAGTCAGGAAAAAAGAAGGCACCACAGAAAGAAAAGATCTGAGGCCTTTCAAAAGTTCTGGGGCCACTCCCACATGTCCCAGTGTGTGTTCATGTGTACATGCATGTCTCTCATCTGTGCATATCGATGTCTGAACCCAGGTGCTGTAGTATTATGAGAATCACCAGTGTTGGGGCGACATCCGTCAAGAACTGGAAGTATTTAGGAAGCAAGGATGGTGAATATCCACATTGATTATTTTTCTCATATTTTTCTACAGGATAAAGAGCACAGAATTTCTGACTCTAGACCGTTAATGAATGTGCACCACATGTAAAATGGACTTCACTGAGATAAATACTGGCAAAGATCTTCTAGCTTTCTATTAATTATTTGTGGAGTGTGAACAATCACAGAAAGTAATATTCAAGCCCTGGAGCTAAATTCTCTTCAGTCAGAGTCTCTGACCAGACTAAGGACTTAGAGGATGAGGGTTAAATAAGGAGGTGGATACTTTGCACTGGCGACATCCCTCACAAACACGGGGCCAGTTTCCACTGGGATGGTAGTAAACATGTCTTGCAGGAACAGAGTGATCCCTAAGGCCAGAGTAGATACTGTTGAACAGTAGTCCATTCCCTGTCCCCGGTGAGTTCCTTGGTCTTCCTGTTGTCATAGCTTTACCTGCATCCAGTTGAACAGAAAGTTGTTGGGAAAATAGGAACATGAGTAAAAGTATTTTACAAGTGTACCCCCTTCACATTGGTCATCTCCCAGAGCTATAAGAATTGCATTAAATGATTTCCTTAATTCCCAGATAAAGATAGTTTAGGGCTTGCATCTCAGCCAGTACAGGGTGACAGTGCCCTAACCACAGAAGTATATAACTATTAAACAAATCTATTTTGTCTGAAGGAATTGTCATGTAATGTCACCCCTGGCAAGATGGGTACCCTCGTAAAATTACTTGAATGCAGATCCCTTCCTGTGCTAATTCCATCTGAGATCGTCATGCTACAGATGTGTGGAGAGACTCATCAAGGCCAAAGCCTAACTTTGCCTTGAGGAAGTACTGAAGGAGGACCTTTCTAGAAAGTGCAGAAGCTCTTTCTAGAAGCACCTTCCACCAGTGAGGGGTGTTGTTCCCCAAGCTTCAGCTTCAGTGGGTAGATACCACATTGAGTGTCCCACATACTATGTTTTGTGTGAGATGCCCATTCATTGAATATTGGAGATGCGTCTCAATATTTACAGTAACTTCCAGCAACCCTCACCTCAGACCTCAGCTGGAATTCGAGTGGGACTTGGTATCAGCAGTGACACTGCAGTTTTTATACTAAGGGCGGTTACAGTGGAAAGGTAATTCCTTTCCCAGTACCTAAGGAGCATGAGTTGTCAGGAAGTGTTTGAAACAACTGGCCTGGAAAAAGACATGGCCTTTATGTAGAAAGGATGGGGATAGTATCCTTTCTTAAAAACTGTCTTCACATCTTCCCACACAGGAGGAAAGATGTTTAATCCCAGCTCTTTGCTTCTCCAGAGCAGGATGATGGTCTCTGCACTCCTACCCAGGCAACTCAGTTACCATAGAGCTCCCTTGCAATCTGAAATGTAGCAGAAACATGAACAGAGAATTGGTAGTCTGAGTCTCCCTGTCCTCTCTGACAAACCTAAAAAGAAGCAACAAGACAAAATTGTGTACAAAATATGGAGCCTGTTTTGTGTTTCCTTCTCTCCGGAGGGCATTGAGTCTGCCTGGAGTGTTGTTGATAGGCCAGTGATAGTGCACTGCAGAAAACTGGTTTTTCCTTTCCAGAAGATATCAACTGCAAAAACCTTTTTGGTTAGAGATGGGGTGCATCTACTTTCCCTTTACAATGTTGGAATTTGAAGTGGTCTGTGGGTGCTATCATGAACTCTATGCTTATATGTATACACCCATTGTGACTGGAAGATGCTCTGTATTGGAGTCATGCACCACATTGGGCTCTTAAAAACATCCTCATCCTCCATATAAAATTCTGAACTTGGAGGGATGTCACACTCTTTACATTGTCTACATCTGGATTTGCTCATGCATCTTATGCACTTCACCCCATAACATACCAAGTACAAGTACGATGAAAGTCCAACTTGACGTACCAATAATTTTATTGGAATGATCAGGACTATGTGTGAACCATAACCTTCAGGAGCAGAAATCTGTGTCACATAAGCTCACCCCAGCATTGTGACAGCTCAAACACCTTAGA